>NC_072377.2:95812500-96112500 GCF_028885625.2 Pongo pygmaeus
TGGCATAAGCCCAAAAGGTCAAGGTTGCAGTGAGCTGTGATCACACCACTGCACTCCAGCCTGGGTGGCAGAGCAAGGTCTTGTTTCAAAAAACTAAGAAAAAAAAGTAAAATAGAAAAGGAATGCTAATCAATTTTGTGGTGAGAAACTCTGATGGTTGATTTTATGTGTCCCCTTGGCTAGGTTAAGTTACCCAGATATTTGGCCAAACATTATGTTAGATGTTTCTGTTAAGGTAGTTCTTAGGTGAGATTAAAATTTAAATCAACAGATTTTTAGTAGAGCAGATTACCCTGCTTACATTATGAGGTTACTTAGGTTGCATAATGTGGATGGGCATCATCCAATAAACTGAGGGCCTTAATAGAAAAAGACTGACCTCCCTGGAAGAAGAGGGAATACTGCCAGCAAGCCTTTGAACTTGAATTGCAATGCTTCCCTGGGTCTCTAGCCTGCTGGCCTACTCTGAAGATTTTGGACTTGTCAGGATTTCCCAATCTTGTGAGCAAATTCCTTATAATAAATCTTTCTGTTTATATATTCTGTTGGTCCTCTTTCTATGGAGAAGCTTGACTAACATGGAGGGTAATTGAAAAGCAAGAGTCTAGGATTATGCCTGCAATGGATAGTTGTCGGGGCCATTCACAGGCATTGGAAACATGGAAGGAAAGATGGGAAGATATAAAGAATTTAGTAAATCAGATGTCTGACCCACATACAAATGGAGAGGATTAGTGGAAATTTTATAAGGCTAAAAGTCAAGCAAGAAATCTGGGATAGATATTCCACTCTGGGAGAGGGGTTCTGTATTTGGAAAAAAACCCATTCAAGAAAAACAGCAGCATAAAGATAAGAATAGAAGCCTGGGATAAAGTAAGAGAATGAGGAGACTAGCAAAAACCTTTTAGGGTTGAAAATAAAAAACTGGGACAGAGTAAAATCACAGAAGTCAAGAGAAAGAGAATTTTAAGAAACGATGAGTCAAATGCTACCAGACTACATAATTTTGAAATTAGAAGGAAATCAGTGCCCTTGGGAAGAAGAGTTTTCAAGACCTATAGATTTAAGATCGACAAAAGCCAAACAGCACTTACTACAATAGTGTTCAGAAAAGCAAGACACATTTTTATCTATCTCATAGCCAGATTTGTAGTGAAATTAGGAAGGATATTTTCACTTAGCATACACATATTGATCTGATGTGCAGAACAACTTTGAGGCTGAGAGAGTTCAGGAAACTCACCATCTTCCCTTGTGACAAAATGGCATATCCAGAATTTGAACTTGTGTTCAGTGCTCCATAAGAGAGTCATAATACATTGATTTGCTGTAAAAAAGCAAGACAAGTAGCCACATATAGCAATAGCTGAGAAGGGAAGAGAAAGAGACACAGGGAAACAAATAGGAATAAATAATCTTACACACAAACTTGCACTTATTTATAAGAAAAGAAACAATATAAAGTATCTTAGACTGGGAAGAGAAGTTGTTAGCTGGCCACATGGAAAATACAACAGAAGGATTTCCACAATGGTCATTATTCGAGAAAACGCCTAAGAATAAGATGAATGATTGTTTGGGAAATATTGGTTTATTAAGAATCTGTGCCTTTAGGTGACTCAGAGAAGGAAATTCAAATTTCTCAAGTGGGGCTTCAGAATTCTGCATCAGTACTACTTTGAATTATTTAAAATAATTATTTGGCTGCAAGTCAGAACTTTTGACTCTAAATATGTGGGAATGAAGATCTGCTTTAAAAAACTCATATATAGGAGTTATCTATATTTTATATGTATACACTCAAATAAAGCATCAGTGCATATAAGGGAGGATGAATGAGTATAAATACATTCTACATGTTCCAGAAATTAGATGCATTAAAATGCATGTCAGCATTTCTCTAATAAATAAAAAAATTAAAAGTATGTGTTTATATAATTGTATTTTTTCAGTTGTGTTCTACATCTATTGTTTTTATAATAAATTCCCATCTAAATCTCAAAGAGTGGTAGAATTTTCTAATTCTTTTGAAAATCAGCTGTAAACTTCTTCTAGCATACTTGTAACAAAGTTCAAGAGTTGGCTACAATAATTTTTAGCCTCCAAAATTTTGCAAGTTGCCATTCATTAGCAAAGGTAGGAAAAGATATTGTCCAAAATTTAACAACAAAGAAATTATACCAATCAAGTATCTTTTAAAATATTATATAATTTATGTATTTGATATGCTTGTTTGCTTATTAATAATTTACAGAGTAGTAAATCAAAAGTGAGATCTTAAGCATTTAGAGAAAGAATGTATGACACAAAATAATGGGTGCCTACAAAAACAAACTTCTAATGCTTTTATATTCTTAATGAAAAATATTGCTTGTAGGTATTAACATATAAATGCCTGTTCTCCACACCCAAGTTCACATTGTCAACACAATTATCTAGTAGGTATATGCATTATTTCAACATACTTTTAGAAAATATAAATTCTCCAGTTTTAAAAAATTCAATTATCTTAGATATTAACCTACTTATATGTAAATATAGTTGAATGACTTTTGCTGCTCAGGTTTTTAATTATTTTTGTTATTTTATTAAATTATTATTTTAAATTATTAAAATAATTTTTGTTATTTTATTTCACTAAATAATGTAAACTAAATAAGTGATATAAGCTACAGATATGCTTAATCTCTACTTCCATTAATAATTTTACTTTTATATCTATCCCAGCATTATTAGTACTTTCCATACTAGTAGAAGGGTTAGTTAAGGCAATCCAGAAAGGAGAAAGAAAACAAAAATGCATGAACTTTAAACTTTTTTAATTGAATATTTTGTATTAAATGAATATTTTGTAATTTTACAGGATGTTTTCCTGTAAAATTAAATATGTAAGCCAAAACCTAAATTATTTCTTCATGCGTTTTTTTTTTTGCTCAACCTCTAACAGTTATTCCAATAATTTATTCCTTCTGAGGTAAAAACCTATGTATTTTGGGAAGTCATCTAAATTAAGTAACTATGTTTGTGTGTGTCCGTGTGTGTAATTTCAATTACAAATTTATAGATTATATGACTTCTATGTGAATATGGATGAAGTTCCTCATATATCATTGTATTCAGCTCATGTTGTTTAAGTTTAACAAAATTTAACCCTGAATACTTGTTTTTGTAATTATACTTCAATCTGTGCACAGCATTTCTTGCCCTAGAAAAATTATAGTCTTCTAGGTTATGGGAGTGGATCATTGATTACGAACAACAAGATGGAAAAATGAGTGGAAGTAATTTATTTTACAGATAATTGTGAAGTAATTTATTGCAACAAGCACTTTGTTTTCTTTAAAATTGCTATATACTGCAGCAGATTTAGTAATTTATTACTTCGTATTAATAACAACCAATATTTTCAGGAAAAACACTTCAGAAAATTGCCTTTATTGGAGAAAACAGACATTGCATTTTATTTCCAAATAGCTTTCTAAGTGACAATAGGAAAGACACACCGTTACATACCATTTCCTAATGCTAAAAATCATAAAGCAAAAATGTTTTTTCTTTTAGGCCTACACAGAAAACATAAAACTTTCCTTTTAAAATAAGAATCTCATGACCAGTCCTTTAGTCTTCAAATGACCAGGTGTTTTATGACAAAGATTTCCAAAGGTTCTTAGTTTTCAAATTTCTATCAATTTCCTCTTAATATAAAACTCATGCTATCTTTGATTTTTTTCTCGCAGAAATCCCAAATACTTGGATATTCTCTTCTCTTTGAATATATTTCATAACTGTTGTTATGGTAAATCCAAATTTACTTTGCTTAATCTAGTTATCTATCCATAAAAGTCTTCCAAGTATTCAGTTCTAAAAACAGCCTTTTATTTTTCTTCTCCACTGACTCATATTTTAAGCAAATTGCCTATTACTCATGCTTTGAAGAGAATGTTTTTAGTTTGCTACTTTACTTTTTCCTTAGGGGAAAAGAAACATTTTTCATGTTCTAAATTCTTAATTTAAATTAAGACTTTTTGGGGGTGGGGTGGGGGACTTGTTTATATTGACCACTTCACTCCATGTGTTTCAGGGTTTCACAGAAAAGCCATAGCAACTAGGGGACTCTAGTATACATACTGCCACTTAGCCAAAGGTTCAGAAATTTTCACAAGATTAGATTTAAAGGAAATATTAATATATTGAGTTTCATTAAATTTCTTCAACACAATGTGATACTGCCACATAAAATTTGAAACTTATGTAACTTTTAAAAAAAGTTACCCTTTTGTGAGTTTTTAGAGTTGTGCTTTTAAATTTAGTTGTGCTTTTAAATAAAATGGAATAAAATCACACAAGGAGCAAATTTAATGCTATTGTAATGCCTCTAGAGGGCAGTATTAAATTATTTGAGATTATAGCCTAGACTTTTTCTCAAGCAAGTCACTCAATATTTGAAGAGGTGACAATGAAAATGGAAGAGGGTAGTGTTCTTTTTGTAATCTTATTCGTGGATGCAAATGGCTGTGAAATCCAAGTCCTCACACTTGAATCAACAAGTGTTGTGGGAAAAGGATTTTTTTAATTGAGCTTCTTATCTGCTCTGCTGAGAAAGAGCTTATTTTCTCCTACTACTAAGGTCTCTGGACTTTTATTGGCACACTCAAAATAAATGATGCTTAGAGAGTGAAAACAAGTAACTGTTTTCCAATAAGGACTCTTTCCCTGCAGACCACTGCAAGAACCACACTTTTGGTCAGATCACATTATGTTCACATTTGTGATTTGAATTGTGGATTTTGAAATATTCAAATAAATTAATTGTTTCAATAATCTTTCAAAATTGTATCAGCTGCAAGTATAATTTTTATCCTATGAGAACTCTTTTTCTCACTACATAGAGATATAACATTTTTCAGGTGGTTTCTTAGCTCTCCAATACAATAAAAAGAACACGTAAATATAAGGGATAATGAAATCCTTACTAACTGGTGTCAGTTAACTTTAGCCCTTTTCTCGCAGAAAACATGCTTCATCCCTGAAGTACGAGAGACTCCTGAGACAAGGGTGAGTTATTTGCCCTGTTCAAATAGATAACTATAATTTACAGTTTTTCATTTCAGTTCTTTTCTTTGTAGATGTATCTTTCCAAAGTTCTAAAGTCAATTTGATTTTTCCTGAATAATCATGTTACACCCTGAGGTGATGAAAGAAGATTCGAGAACCCAGCTGCTTTCCTGTATTCAAAACTGGTTGAAAGCATGAAGGTTTATTCTTCTTCTTGTTTATATAAAAGGTAGGATCAGCATGACTGCTTTACTCATTCTTCTGACATTCTCTTTGAGAGTGTAGAATATATTTTCTTTTATAGAATATGTTTCCAAACTGAATACAGAATCTGAAGGATGGTTTTACCTTTCTTCCAATAATTTTTGTGAAAGAAATATTAAATATGCTCTTTAAATTTGTAGCAGCCATGCTTAATTTAAAACTAAGTACACAGGAATTGTTGATTTTGGAAAAAAAACTTATTTGTTAAGATAGCTTATATACTTTATCTTCTTAGTACTCTATTTGTACAATATTGTAAATATTTTATGAAACCTTACAGTATCTATGTGAGAGGTATAAAGCATTATTCCTGCTTTTAAATGGAAAACATTGAATTCTAGAGTCAAAAGTGACTTCTGTAAGGTTACATATAGATCAACATTGGCATGCATAAGAAAAAAGTTTTCTAATTTCTGTTGAAAATGTCTTATTTGAAATAAATCCTTTCTGCATCAGAAAACAGACATCCTCTAAAAGTAAAGAAAAAGAAGCTATTTGCTTCCAACTTTCTCTTAACACCTGGAGTCTCCTCAGAAGGCAGATCTCCACTCCTCGAGTGCTACACGCTCGTCTGCCCCTCTTGCCAGCCAGTGGTACAGAATGTACCAAACTGCAGATATTTCTGCTGCAAATGCACTGATAGTTTTGCTTCAGAGTGCAGCCACTGTGGACATAAGAGAATGATCGGTCAATAAGCTCAGGGGTCTTCTGATATTTTTAATACACTTGGATACAATTGGCATTAGCATTCCAGGAAAGTCCCTGATTTTGGAACGTATCACTAATATCTCCCACTGGTCCCTGTGGCATAAGGGATACCGTGATGTACATTGTTTCATACATGGGACATTCACACCTGGTGGGAGTACCCTGGATTAATCAGTGATTCTGCTCCTCGCATACGCCTGTGCATACACTAGTTTGTGAAACTCTTGGACGCTGCAAGGCTTGTGAAACACGTGGAGGTCCAGCAAACTCAAAGAACTCCGTTCTCCTAACTCAAAGAACTCCATACAATCACTGTAACCATTTACTGACCAATCTCTTAACCTGTTTTTCAACCCCTAGATTCTCTCTTTCTACCCTAATACATCCCACTTTCTGCCTCTGCTGTTCAAAATGTGTCCAGACGCAGCATCCCAAGCCCCCTATAATCTCATCCCTTTTACTTAATATTCAGGTAAATATCCGTTTCTCATGCAATATCTACCATCAAAACAAATCGAGTCATGTGTATGTCAAAAACTTCCAACACTCTTTGTTCAACCCAACTCTTGCTTCAGAGTTCTAGACTTGTATATATCCAGTAGCCCCTTTGCATCAGTACTTAGAAGAGCCATAGAAAAACTGACCTAATCCGGAATGTAATTCATCATCTCCATACACAAACTTATTTTGCTTCCTGTGCTTCCAATCACACTGAAGAGCATCACAATTCAGCAGTTGCCCAAACCTGAAACTGCTGCTTTCTTCATCCGTAACTTCTGATTATTCCTGAAATCCTAAATATCTCTTGAATCCATTTACTTTTCTCATCTTTCTGAGTCTGGCTCACCATCATCTCTTGAAATGATTCAGAAACGGAAAGCCACAAACTGCACGTTCTCACTTACAAATAGGAGCTAAGCAATGGTACACATGGACATACAGCGTGTAATCATAGACCCTGGAGACACCAACAGGTGGGAGGGTGGCAAGGGGGTGAGGAGTGAACTACTACCTGTTGGGCACAATGTAGATGATTTAGTGTATACTATTCAGGGTACACTAAAAGCCCAGACTTCACCACTACATAATATATCCATGTAATACAACTGCACTTATATCCCCTTAATCTATTTTTAAAAATTATAAGAATAAAAATAAATAAATAATAAAATACTACAGCATTTCTAATAATGGAATCAAAATAACTAAAACAAAATTTCTTCACTTGAAACTCTTAAATGATTCATTTTCCTTTCAGGGTGAAGTCCATACCAATTATATGGTTTTCAAGATCCTGCATTATCTGGGCTTTGTTTATTCAACCAACCACAATCTTGGCTTTCCTAAGATTGGCACCAATCATGAAAAAAATCCATTTTTCCCTACAGGAAAACAATTCTTACCTCGATTTCTAAATGTGAGGGAATTCATGGCTCTGAATTGTGGTAATCAAGTATTCTCAGTTTGTTACAGACAGTTGCCTTATCTTATATTAATATTTCCAAATATTCATTCAGACGCATCTCCATGTGGATTGCTTCTCTCAAGCACATCCTATTCTAAACAGCCACCTTGCTATTTAACTCTTCCTCAAGCATCAGGCTTTTGCTTAGATACAAATTTTTATAGGATGCCTACCCTACAAGGTAGGTATGTGGGGTCCTACCTGCGTGTGCACATAGCATCCTGCATTTCCTCCATCAAATGGTTATTATATATTGATTTCCTATTCACTTAACTGTATTGTCTACTAGACTCTTAGCTCCATGAGGGCAGGGGCTCTTTCTCTCTTGTTCACACATTTGTACTCAGTTCTGGGTAGTGCTTAGAATCATTAGGTGCTCAGTTAACATTAGTTAAGTGAATTAATGTAGCAAATATATGTTAGAGTCCTAAGCCTTATGTCATATTGTTCCATTTTTGGGAAAGCCCACATTTTTGTTTATATTTTTGTATTAAATATTATTTATTTTCAGATACTCTCAAATATATACAAAAGTTGAAAGAACAGTATAAAGAATTTTTTTCCTGAACTATTTGAGACTACATTGCCAAATTGTTGCCTCATGATCCCTTAATCTCTTTGGGCTGCTGTAACAAAATACCTTAGACTGAGAAATTTACAAACATAGAAACTAATTGCTCAAAATTCTGAAGCCTGGGAAGTTACAGATTAGGTGCAGCTCTTTCAGTGTCTGGTGAGGGTCCATTCCTCATAGAAAGTGCCTTCTATGTGTCCTCCTATGGTGGAAGGGCAAGGAGACTCCTCCTCCAAGCTTCTTTTAGAAGGGCATTAATTCCATTCCTGAGGGCTTCACTCTTATGACCTAATCATCTTTTAAATGATGATTTTAACCCTGCCTCTTAATATCATCCCAGGGTGGGTTAGGTTTCAATAAATGAATTCACAGGGTGGGGAGGGGACACACAAATATTCAGACCATAGTAACTCATAATACTTTAACATGTGTTTTCTAAAACACATGGAAATTCGCCTATATAACCAACATGGAACCATAGAAAATACAAAATAAGTGACTACTAATTTTCAGACCCTTTTCAATTCTTGTCAAATTTACCAATACATCCTGATCCACACATGGAAATGGCAGGTCTGTTGGATGGAAGAAATGAATTAACCAATCCCTGAGCTGCCTTAACTCATGACTTTTTCTAACATACATAATACATTTTTATATTGTTAGAGCCACTTTGAATTGACTTTTTAAATATTTGCAAATAAAGGCAATCTCATTGTGAAATAATATTTAAACAGTTGTATGTTGTTATTTTATGCATTTTGGTCCTGTATCTCCATTTAAAATTTTAAATCCTGAAACATATGGACCATAATTAAGAATCATTTTCCGGCCGGGTGCGGTGGCTCATGCCTGTAAATCCCAGCACTTTGGGAGGACGAGGCGGGCGGATCACGAGGTCAGGAGATAGAGACCATCCTGGCTAACACGGTGAAACCTCGTCTCTACTAAGAAAAAAAAAAATACAAAAAATTAGCCGGGCGTGGTGGCAGGTGCCTGTAGTCCCAGCTACTTGGGAGGCTGAGGCCAGAGAATGGCGTGAACCCAGGAGGCCGAGCTTGCTGTGAGCTGAGATTGCACCACTGCACTCCAGCCTGGGCGACAGAGCGAGACTCCGTCTCAAAAAAAAAAAAAAAAAGAATTATTTTCGTTATTTCCCAGCATCAAGCACAGTGTTTGCTGCATAATAAATATTTGATAAACATTTGTTCATTAATTATATTCTCCTTTAAACCTCATTAGATTGTTCATTTCTTCTCTTAAATTTGAAAGGTAAATATTTTATATACTTCCATGACCATGAAAGAATCATCTAGAAATAAGACTATCAGAGCATACCATTTTAAGGGCAGAAATGTTTTTGTTAAAGAAATGTATTGCAAGTTTTCTTTTCTCTTACTTTAGTATAAGAGTATAAAATGTCAGATTTGAAAAGGATCTTATAGATGATCTAGCCAAATTCCATTTTAAAGAATTATATTCCATGGCTCAGGAAGAATTTACAGTTTTAGTTATTTTTTCACCAATCTATAGTTAGCCCTTCAAAATAGTCCTATATACAGTAGTCCAAAGTATTTGAAAACCTACAGCCTTGACTACGTCATGCTCTTTAGAATGATCTTTTTGATCAAGTACAAACTGTTACTTGAAAAACATCTACACCTATTTAACATTTTGACTCAAATTTCTTCTTTGGTCCCAGTAGTACGATAACATACTTTATGTTATAATGAATTATTTAGCAAAATATATTATCTTTTTCCTTGTGTTGTCATGCTTCTCCTATCAAGCAATCTATTGTCTATAAAATATGAGATAAAATATTATAGTTATTAAGAGCATGGACTCTGGAACCACACTACCTGGGTTAGAACACCCATCTCTCCATTTTTGTTCCTTGTGGGAACCTGAAAAATTTAAATTAGTCTCTCAGGGCCCTTGTTTTCACATATACAAAACCAGAAGAAGAGTAGTACTGGCCTTCCAGGATGGTTGTAAGGACTAAACTATTTAATACATGTACAGCTCAAGGAAGATGATGAGCACTTAATGAGTTAATCTTTTATATTATGGTGATTGCTACGGATCATCTATTTATAAAAACAAAAGGATATTATTAAAATACTATGTTTAAGGAAAGTTGTCCATGATTATTTCAGAACCGTATATGCATCTGTGTTCTCCTACACTGTGCTCTATTCTAATAGATGAGCACTCACTTCATTTTATATGTTTGTCATTTATGGAATTATTTGCAATTTCTTAAGATATTATTTAATAAAATGTATCCTTTTTTGTATTGTCTCAGTATATTTTTAACTTACTTAATGGCAAGCTGCTTTTGAGTTATGAAAATAAACATCAGTAGTAAAATATTATATATCTTTATACAGGCATACTTCAAAGATTTTGTGGGTTCAATTCCAGGAGACCACAATGAAGCAAATATCATAAAAAAACAAGTCACACAATTTTTTTGTTTTCCTGGTGCATATAAGAGTTGTTTACACTATACTGATCTCCATTAAGTGTGCAACAGTATTATGTCTAAACTGTACATATCTTAATTTTAAATACTTTATTGCTAATAAATGCTAACGATCATCTGAGCCTTCTGAGAGTTGTAACCTTTTTGCTGGCAGAGGGTCTTGCCTCCATGTTATTGGCTACTGGCTGATCAGGTGGTAGTTGCCAAAGATTTAGGTGGCTGTGGCAGTTTCTTAGGACAACAATGGAGTTTGTTGCATCTATTTATTATTTTTCTTTTCAGGAATAAGTTCTCGGTGACATGCAATGCTGTCTGATAGCATTTTACTCACAGTAAAGCTTCTTGCAAAACTGGATTCAGTCCTCTCAAGCCCTGCCACTGTTTTATCACCAAAGTTTATGTACAATTCTAAATCCTTTGTGATCATCTCAGCAATGTTCAGTGTCTTCACCAGGAGTAGACTCCATCTCAAGAAACCACTTTCTTTGTTCATTCATAAAAAGCAACAAATCTATTTTTTTTTTATCATAGAGACTGTGGCAATTTATATTTTCAGTCTTAGTTCTAATTCAAGCCTTCTTGTTCTGTCCACCCCATCTGCAATTACTTCCTCTGAAGTCTTGAACCCCTCAAAGTCATCCATTAGTGTTGGAGTAAACTTTCCAAATTCCTGTAAATGTTGGTAGTTTGACCTCCTCTCATGAATCCCAAATGTTCTTAATGGCATCTAAAATGGTGAATGATTTCCAGATTTTTAATTCACTTTGCCCATATCCATGAGAGAAATCAGTATCTATGGCAGCTATGGCCTTACAAAATGTATTTCTTAAATAATAAGACTTGAAAATCAAAATTACTCCTTGATACAAATGATCAAGAGCTGCAGAATGGATGTTGGATTAGCAGGCATGAAAACAACATTAATCTTCTTTACATCTCTATCAGAGCTTTTGGGTGACCAGGTGCACTGTCAATGAGCACTAATATTTTGAAAGGGTTCTTTTTCTGAGCCTTAGGTCTCAACAGAGGGCTTAAAATATTTAGTAAACCATGTTGTAAACAGATATGGTGCCATCTGGGATTTGTTCTTTCATTTGTAGAGCACAGGCAGAGTAGATTTAACGTAGTTCTTCAAATTAAGTCACCAGCTGCATTAGCCCTTAACAAGAGAGTCAGACTGTTCTTTGAAGCTCTGAAGCTAGGCATGGACTTTTCCTCTCTAGCTATGGAATTCCTAGATGACATTGTCTACCAACAGAAAGCTCTTTCATCTACATTGAAAATATGTTTGGTGCAGCCACCTTCATTAAATATCTTAACTAGATCATCTGGATAAGTTGCTACAGCTTCTATAGCAGCACTTGCTGCTTTACCTTGTATGTTCTTTTATGAGCCAACTTCTGCTAGCTTCCAACTTTTCTTCTTCAGCTTCCTCACCTTTCTGAGCTTACACAGAATTTAAAGAATTTAAGGTCTTGTTCTGGATTATGCTTTGGCTTAAGGGAATGTTGAGGCTAGTTTGATCTTCAGTCCAGACCACCCAAACTTTCTCCACATCAGCAATGAGGTTGGTTTGTTTTCTTATCATTTGTATGTTTACCGGAGAACTACTTTTAATTTTCTTCAAGAACTTTTCCTTTGTATTCACAACTTGGCTAACTGTATGGTGCAAGAGGCCTAGCTTTCAGTCTATTTTGGCTTTCCACATGTCTTACTCACTAAGCTTAATCGTTTCTAGTTTTTTATTCCAAGTGAGAGGCACAAGACTCTTCCTTTCAGTTGTGCACTTAGAGGCCTAATTGTAATATTGTTTGGTCTCAGGGGATAGGGAGGTCTGATGAGAGGGAGAGAGATTAGGGAAAGCCTGGTAGGTAGAGCAGTCAGAACACTCAGAACATTTATTAAGTTCACTGTCTTATATGGACATGGTTTGTAGCAGCCCAGCACACTTATAATAGTAACATCAAAGATCACTGATCATAGATCACCATAACAGATATAAGTATAATTAAAAAGTTTGAAATAGCATGGAAATTACCAAGCTGTGACGCAAATACATGAAATGAGCACATGCTGTTGGATAAATGGTGCCAACAGACTTACTCAATGCAGGGTTGCCACAAACCTTCAATCTGTAAAAACTGTAATACTTGGAAAACACAATAAAGTGAAGTGTGATAAAATGAGGTTATGTCTGTAATTTAAAACTGTTTAATGAACTTCATGATAAAGTACTGTAAAGATTTCTAGAAAAAGTTATACAGATGCTATATACTAATTGATATAAGACTAAAATGAATCTATTTTTTGTTACTAATTTTCTTAATAAAAAGTTTAATTTTTCAACTGGTTCAAGTGTGCAGCTGCTTCTTGATACTTCAGGTATCTCTCAGACTAGGGATAGATAATTAAGAGGAATTAATACAGAATGAATAGTAGGGCAAAGAACTGTTCATGGAAACAACGTGAAAATAAAGAAGAAAATTATAGCTTTGGAGAGATCAAAATAGATAACGGTAAAGTCAGTATAATGTTTTACGGTTTACAATGTGCTTTCATATATGCTATTATTGTTAACATGTTTCGAGGAAGAATTTTTAAATTTCTCAATCCCTACTCTTTTGAACCATTGAAAGGATGTATTTGTTTATTATCTGATACTTAATTTTTATTTCTCCTTACTTCAAATATATACTTTTACATGCATTCAAAATAATTTTGTGTTATCTTTCATATTATGTAATTCTGAATAACTCTGCAAGAAATTCTCATCTATATACTTCCCTTATAGAAGTTCCATATTCCTTGTGATGAGACATTTGGGTACATAAAGAAGAGTTGCTATAGCTAGGAGCTGCTAAGAAGCATGTTAAATCCCTGCTGAGCTTACTTCAGTTAGTTAAGGGATGGGTGGTGGGGATAAGAAAAAAGGAATAGGAGGAGGAAGAGCATATATTTCTTCCTCACATTTTCATCCGCTTGGCAACTCAATCCTTTTGTGTTAACAAGCTCTTTGGGGAATATAAGTAACCACCAGGAAGGCCAGAACTGTGGATGATTCATTTTTTATCTTTTGTCTAAATCATATCAACAGCTAGAATTGACTAGGGATTATACTGCTGTATGAGAAGATGGGAAAAGAACTGGTATATAGGAAAAATAGAGAAAAAAAGGAAAAGAAAACTGTCAAATGTTGCCAGGCTGGTTAGGCACTTATAGCTAGGAGTACTATCAGCTTACAGTCTCTTTGATAACTCTTCCTTCGTTTTTCTTTCACTGTTGGTAGTGTTACTGGACAGTGGTCCCCATCCAGACCCCAAGAAAGGGTTCTTGGATCTAGCACAAGAAGAATTCAGGGCAAGTCTGCAGTGCAAAGTGAAAGCAAATTTATTAAGAAAGAAAAGGAATAAAAGAATGGTTACTCCATATTCAGAGCAGCCCCGAGGGCTGCTGGTGGCCCATTTTTATGGTTATTTCTTGATGATATGCTAAACAAGGGGTGGATTATTCATGCCTCCCCTGATGTGGCCATGGCATTTATAAACCGTCATGGCGCTGGTAGGAGTGTAGCAGTCAGGACGACCAGAGGTCACTCTCGTGGTCATTTTGGTTTTGGTGGGTTTTGGCCTGTTCCGTTACTGTAAACTGTTTATCAGCAAGGTCTTTATGACCTGCATTTTGTGTTGACCTCTTATCTCATCTTGTGACTTAGAATGAATTAACCATCTAGGAATGCAGCCCAGTAGGTTTCAGCCTAATTTTACTCAGCTCCCATTTAAGATGGAGTTGCTCTGGTTCACATGCCTCTGACAGAAGCAAAGGATTTCCTTTATTCTTGGGCTTTCTATAAGATACTTATGATAGATGTGGAGATTCTCTTTTATTTATTCAATATCAAGCTTCCACTAGGGATACACATTGGGGAAGGGGTGCTACTCAGAGTGGTTAGGAAGTGGGTACCATCTATTTCCCAACTTTATCTTTCTTTAAACTGAACTCAAATTGAATCCTAATAGGTGTATATTGCAGAGTGACCAAAAAGAAAAATAAAAGGTCAAGATTTGTGTTATGACCTAATTCATGCTCTTGTACCAAAAAGAGGAGCAGGGCTCATAGCTTTAGGCCTTCTCTATGTAATGCCTCTCTTCCAGATCTTAATCAGTGCTTCTAAAATTTCCCTGCCCTGCCTCTCTACACACCACAAGTGTACGTGGGTGCACACACACACACACACACACACACACACATACACACCATTCTCTTCTAAGACCATCTCTAACCTCTAATATTTAATTCATTAGGACTTTTCTGTGTCCAAAATATACCAGTATTTCTTGTGTTCTCCACTTTTCCTAGGCTTCAGTCGCAGGCTTTTCCTCTCCGTTTTTATGAACTTGGATTCTGTCAGGGGTAAGATACAATGTGAGTGGTCTAGAGAGCCCTGGAAAATTTCTGCAAGAGTAACTTGAAAGCAAGAACTCTTACCATAAGACTCAACATAGCCTGGTCTCATGAAGAAGGCACATCCCTTTCATTAATGTGACTTTGGCCCTACTCCTTGAAAAAATAACTCAACATTACTTCACAATAGAGTATGTATTTTACTAATTTCTAAGCCAGTTTATACAAATAGGCTGCTGTATAAGCTGAGAACTTTGTGTCACTCAGAATAGGTGTCAGTGATTTACAGTGCAGTCTGACTCTCTTTGTCTCCCAAGCAGAATGGATCACTTTGAATTCATCCCATCATACAAGGTGGGGAGGAGACACTCCAGCTTTCTTAAATAACACTTTGAAGACCAATTTAGTCTCTTCAACTTAAGTTTTCTGTGATAAGTTGAGAAATTTTGTATCATGCATTAAGAACGACAGAAACTTACTAAGTGTTCGAAAGTATTTACTGAGTTTAATAGAAATAAGATTGGCAATTCTTACCTATATTAAATTTCTTCAGTATTTATCATATGAGGCTACTCATCCATGCAGAAAGTAATTATTGAAGGCCTACTGTGTGCCAAGTACTGTTTCGTAATACTCTTTTTCAGTGTCCACTCCCTGTCATGTGTCTGCAAGATTTACCCACAAAGCATGACTTTAGTAATGCCTCTCATCATATGTAATAATTTTCAAAAGGACCCAAGAGAGGAATGTTCTAACAAAGTATATGGGAATAGCTGGTGGCAGGGAGCCCCGTGTAGACTGAAAAGCTCCTGACCCCATTTCTACATTCCACTCTGATATCTCAGACACTTAGATCCTCTACCCTACCTTCTTAGATATCAAAAGCCAGGAGCAAAACAAGGCCAACTAACAAACTTGAATTCAGCTAACATATAGTATAGTGTATTTTGTAATTGACAGTAATTTTTATAATCACAAGGTTTCAACTTCCTTTTAATATAATCTTGAGTTTAAAAAAGTTTTTGTGAGGTACTTTTCTGTAATACAAAAATTATATTATGCCTAGATAGAAACTTTAAAATGAAAAGAAAAAGGGTTAATCTAATCTTCTTTTCTACTTTTTTTAGTATTATGTTTTCTAAAAGGTTTTACTGTCAGTTTATCTTATGTTAAGATACTCAAATTATTTCTCCAAGTACATTGGTGGGACTTTTGAGAAGCAGATACGACACACACACACACTGAAGTTAAATCTCTTCTGAGTGTTTAGGAACTAGGATAGGTTGATTTGCTTTATATGTTTGTTTTTTTTTAGCAAAACTTTAGTAGAAAATGATTATATCATTAGAATTCTCTCATAATAATAGATTCATAAAAGATATTACTAGATCCAGAAATTATAGACCTTTATTCTGAGATAAGATTGTGTTTTTACTCATAATTGAGAAAATTATACATTAAAATATTAAGAATTAGTGTGGGAATCAATATAAAATGAAAAGAAAAAGGAAGAGAAATGTATAGCAAGCCATCATTTAAAAATAAAAAAAATACTTTTGTGGCATGAAAAAGATGGCATTAACACACCTCTCAACATAATTAAATTTTAGACAGGGTTCTTCCTCACTCAGACCTCCATTTTCTTAAAGCATTTACTTAAGAAAACATATCACTGTAAATTCTTTCTCTGTTTATTTGAGAGGTAAATCTTTTAGAAAGCCTCTTGCCAGTTTTATAGCCTAGGAATGTCTCTCTCAATGACTTGGGAACCATCCCTTCGAATGCACTCAGCAAGGAAGATAGCATCCCTATCCCTCCAGTTTCTCCAGCAGGATGGGAGCCTAATTTCAGTGGGCATTTTGCTCTGAGTTGTAAAACTACCTCCTGCCTGAATATATGAGAAAGTTTACTTTTCCTCTGGGTAAGGCCAGTAATCACACATAGGTAGCCTATGCTCCCCTCCCACCCCCTACTCTAGCTGTCAAAGTCTTGAAAACTTCAGCTGTTTGTTTCAATGGCATCAAGGTCAGGCTGAGTTCTGGTCTCTCTCCTATATTCCACTAGGTTTGAATGAAGTCTGCCTTGCCTGTTTAACTTTGTCTAGTGCAATTTTTGTTTTCACAAGCATTATGTCATATGATTGGTTATTCTATACCTGTGGTAAGTGGTTCAGAAATATATATATTACTGAATAAAATATTAGTATTTTGTTTCTTAAATAGTATTAGTGAGTCAGCCACCACAAATTCTACAGAAATTATATTTTATGTAATGTGTTCAAATTAAAAGTCTTCTGTATCTGAATCTATCATAAATGTATCAGTTTTATATGGGGGTATATAGCCTTGTATTTGTTCCTAAATATGTGATACATTTGTTTGTCTATAGAAAAAAACACAAAAGGCATCTCTTATTCACTTAACAAATCAGTCAATAAACCCAGAGATGCTGTATTTGAACTTTAAATTTCTCATGCAGAGAATCCAATAAATTCTTCCACAGATTCCCTTTAGCATCTGAGTACATTTCTAGTGCCCTTTAAATTTTTATGGCCATTTCTCTTCCTGTCTTACCCTAGAGACAATGTTTCACTACTTTCACAATATTTCCATGTCTTTACTTGCTAACTCCCCCTCCCCCAATTCTGAATTAACGCATAGCTGCTAGACTTTGCTAGTTTCCCCCCAGAATATCTCTTTCTGGCCCTTTCACTCTCTCTCTCTCTCAACACTCTATCGTTGCCCTTAGTGCACAAGTAATAAGAGATTCCTAGTATTCCCACAGATTAACCCAAAATGTCCAATGTGCACACACACACACACACACGTATATATATAATTGTATTTATTTATGTTCATGTTTATATTTATAGAGGCATTCAATTTTTCACAGGATCATGTAAGAAAACAATAACAAAAAGAGACCTTTGTGTTAGAATATATACTGATTTACAAGAAAGGCTTAAAGATAGAGCTCATTATGTCAGAAGCTTATACATCACGAATTTGTTTTTATAAATTTAATGAATAAGAAAAACATTAGACATTTTTGATTAGTTTTAAGTCTTTAAAAACTATGTGATATAAATATTCTTTAAAAAAATCAAGGTCAAGTAACAACAAGGAATGGAAAAATTGTATTCAGTTGAACATATTCGTTTGATAATTCAGAACTTTAATGTAAAGTGAACATTGCTCCAATAAGTTCATATCTTTTGTGTACTATATCGTTACGTAAAATATTAAACAAAATATAGAAAAAATCACTTTTAAAGTATAAAATACAGAAGCTGGTCCAAGTTATATAAATTGGTGTGGCTGAGTTCACTTTATTAGTTCTTTAGTTTTAATGATGATTGTGGATCACCCATTATTGATTCTGCCAGAGTGGTGAGTAGTGATGTTGAAGAAAAACATGGTGATTGCATTGACAAGTTGTCACTTACTGTGTTGCCCTCATATCAATGGGATGCTGATGTAGTATTAATGATTTGTGCAGAGAATCCCTGAATCCTCATTTCTAGCAATATTAACTGAAGTAAATAAAGTATTGGTAATATACAAAACCTCGTTTCTACTGTAAGTTAGCAGCTTCTTTAGCTTTTGTAAAAAATAAGCTACATTATTTATGAATTGGTTTTAATTTCAATTGATGAGATTGCTAGTAATATACTCCTTTTACCTGTCATGAGACACGTCCTGATGAATGCAAATGATCGTTGATAGGTAGCACCTCCAATGTGTAAAATTTTACTGTGAAATTATGTGAATTTGAATGTTACTTCTGTTTATGTTGGATTAAATTCATATTTCTAAATTCAGCAGCCTCTTCTCTCTCTCTCTTGGTTCATTTTCAACTGTCAAAAGTCACAGCTTTCCCCAAAGCATTATAAATAACATAAAACAAATGTAAACGAATGAGAAATAAGAATGACAAATTCCCAAGTTTTTCGAGGGGCAGGAGAGGAGGTCTATAAAAAATACATTCTTTGTCAAATCCACAACTAAATTCTGTATCATTTTCATAGGTTCAGGAAATTATAAAACATCAAGAAATCTTACAGATTTTCTTTTATTCTTAGGTCATCACTGATATTTCTCTCTCTTAAATAATAAAAAGTGTACCCCGCCCAATTTTTATCCTCTGCATCACAAAAAATGTATGGCAATTATAGGTAGAGTATTAGTAATCTATGAATTTTTTTCTTTTTATTCATGTCAAAATATATTCGCTGCATTATAAGGATTTAGAAACAAATTTCCCCCCATAGAAAAAATTAACACTAATAAAAGAAACTGTCATCAGAGTGAACAGGCAACCTACAGAATGAGAGAAAATTTTTGCAGTCTATCCATCTGAAAAAGGGTTAATATCCAGAATTTACAAGGAATTTAAACAAATTTACAAGAAAAAATCAAACAACCCCATCAAAAAGTGGGTGAAGGATATGAACACTTCTCAAAAGAAGACATTTGTGTGGCCAAGAAACATATGAAGAAAGGCTCATCATCACTGGTCATTAGAGAAATGCAAATCAAAAGCACAATGAGATGCCATCTTATGCCAGTTAGAATGGTGATCATTAACAAGTCAGGAAACAACAAATGCTGGAGAGGATGTGGAGAAATAGGAATGCTTTTACACTGTTGGTGGGAGTGTAAATTAGTTTAACCATTGTGGAAGACAGTGGTGAGTCCTCAAGGATCTAGAAACAGAAATACCATTTGACCCAGAAATCCTATTACTGGGTATGTACCCAAAGGATTATAAATCATTCTACTATAAAGACACATACACACATATGCTTATTGCAGCACTGTTCACAATAGCAAAGACTTGGAACCAACCCAAATGCTCATCAATGATAGACTGGATAAAGAAAATGTGGCACATAAACACCATTGAATACTACGCAGCCATAAAAAAGGGTGAGTTCATGTTCTTTGCAGGGACATGGATGAAGCTGGAAACCATCATTCTCAGCAAACTATCACAGGAACAGAAAACCAAACACTGCATGTTCTCACTCATAGTGGGAGTTCAACAATGAGAACATATGGACACAGGGAAGGGAACATCACACACCGGGGCCTGTCAGAGGGTGGGGGGCTAGGGGAGGGATAGCATTAGGAGAAGTACCTAATGTAGATGACGGGTTGATAGGTGCAGCAAACCACCATAGGACATGTATGTCTATGTAACAAACCTGCATGTTCTGTACGTATATCCCAGAACTTAATTATAATAATAAAAAAAGGAAAAAAAAGAAATGTGATCAAATACACTGAATTAATTTTTTTGATAATCATGCAGGAAAATTTGCTCTTGAATCATATATGAAGTATATCTTTGACAAGATAGACCACCAAAATTTAATTAGTAACTGAATAATGTTGAATAAATATGTTTGTTCTACAAAGGGAAAACAATTTTTTATGTCTAAAGCTTTAATGGAATTGTCACGAAATATAATTCATTTTTTTTCAAACATTCTTCACACTAAAATTTAAACCTCTTATGTTTCCTTTAGGATGTTCTTGACAAGAATTAGGACATGTAAGCATTAGAATTATTAAGATCTACTATTCCCATACATTAAAATACACCAAAGAATGCATAAAGTTTATGCCAATTGATGTAGCCGAGGTATAATTTTTATTGTTTTTAAGCTAAACTAAAACTATGCTTTAGCAAGGGCAATTGAAATTAAAAAGTGATGTGTAATTGGAGGCCATTTTTAAGACTTTTGTCAATATTTAGCGTCTACAATTACTGATATTTTGTTTTATCATCATCTACATTTCAAAACTCACCAAGTACTGTTAAAAGTCTCTATGGCTGCATAACAAACCATCCTAAACTCAGTGGCTTAAAACAAACTATCTTATTTGCTCCCAGTTATGTTCCACAGTGTCAAGATCTTTAACTGGGATTTCAGGAAAGACTAAGGCATAGCTGGGACAGCTTGAATGGGGCAATATGTGTGGGTCATTGGCTATAAATATTGATTTAATTTCTAGGGTCTCCTCCATGTAGCTACTCTATGTTTCCAGCTTCGGCTAACTCAAAAGGTGGTGGTTTCTTGGTTCCAAGAACAAATCTTCTAAGGAGCAAATCTTCAATGTGCAAATGTTTTAACAAGCCTCTGTTTGCCTCATTCTTACTAATGTCCCATTGGTCAAAGCAAGTCACATGACCAAACCCAGAGTCAGTATGAGAAGAGACCACACAAGGATGTGAATATCTAGAGGTCTAAGTCATCTGGCACCACTGAAGTAAGAGTCTACTACAGAACTATGGTTGGGGATATCGAATTTCTACCTACTAGGGATCAAATTTGAATGTAGGCTTTCTAGTTTAATTTCTTATTTTTATTGTATTTTTTCCCATTTGTAATGTGAATATCAGAGAAAAACATGAGAAGCTAAATTTATACTGAAAAGATGGTGGTGAATCTTAAAATATTTTCAGTAGTTTTAAATTAACAATTGGAAAGGAAAATAAAATAAATTGTGGACTGAGTTTTGGAGTTATAATCAATATTTCTCCAGAAACAAACATAAAGCCAGCACATTAGACTAAGCTATCAATATAAAAATACCAATGACATCTTACACATTTTAAAGTAGTAATAATGAGTACTATACCATTTTCATCAATCTTTTTGCACTGTCTAGAAACTTTTAGGGTTCTTCTCTGTAGTTTAAAGGAGACGTTCATAATCAGTTTTTCATTTTTTACATAATAAACACACTGGGTAACTTTTAAAAAATCTCTACTATATCTATGCCTTCCACCAAATACTTGATGTTTTTGTGTTTTTGTAACTTAAATTTGTTGATTCACAACTCCCACTTCTGAAAGTGGACTATAAGACACAGAGTGACTTGGATGTTTAAGCTACAGAATGGCTCGTATGACTTTATGTGCCCTCCTCAACATCACCGTGTAGGTATGTCACAGACTGCCTCCTTTGTAGCCTGGGTTTCATATTTTTTGCAATTGCACACAAATAACTTCCTGTCAAAGCATTTGCCATCAATCCATTTCCTTTCTCATCTGAATGTGGTTTTCTGATTTGAATCGTTTTTCCTTTTCTCTCTTTATCTTTTCAAAGATTCTATTGTAAGAATCTCTATTTCAAGACAACCCACTTTAACTTCCTTTTGAGGTTCCCAACACCCAGTTTCCGTTTTCAAAATGATCTTCAATAAAAGTGAGTGGAACTGATATTCTAGTAGTTGCAAAAAATATATAGAAATAGATTTGCATATATTTGAAATTCATATAATAAGAACTAAAATTGGAGAGGGATTACTTTATATGTAAAAATACTTTTTGGATTGTAAAGTGCTATACAAATTTAAGGTGTTATGAATAATAATAGCGATGTTGATGGTGATCATGAAATCAGTAGCCTTTACTAAAGGGTATTTCAGCCATGAGGAGTTGTTCAGTTAATTTAATATTCATCGAAGAATAACTTCCATATCATTGAACTGTCCAGATTATAATAGCACCTATTTTAAGAATATGTTTTACATAAGTTCATTTACATATTAGAGTCTTCTTAAAAGTTCACTTTCAATGCCAATCCATGTAAGATGCAAGTTAGTAACTTGGAATCCCTATTTTCAGGTGGAATAATTAGAAGATAATTTTATAATTGACTAGGTCTGATATTTTTATAGATTGTTTACAAGTCTGTAAATGTTGGGTTTATTTCAAAATATTCTACAACAAAATATGGAGATAATAAGTGTGCTATTTTGCACAAAACAAAAAATCAATGGCAAACCTTAAGTAGTGAAGGGACATCATTGTAAACTAGTTATTGATGTGCTAAAAGTCATTTACACCTGCCATGGAAGATAGATTGTGACACTATTAATTTAACCGGCAGTGGATATACTAACATAGCTGCCATGTAAACCAGCAGTCCACCATCTGTAAAATTTTATGCATATTTTGTGCAGATAGCTATACAATATTTTGACAATCCCAAATCAGCTTTAATCTATCAGTTTCAAAGTTTGTCACCAGAAAGTTCATCTGAAGGAGAGTGTCTGTTCAATTCATGTTAAATACAAAATGATTACGGTAGGTAACACAAAATGCACCATTTCTTGGAAAAATAAAGTTGTTTAACATGGTTATTATGTACTTTCAAGGCATAATACAGTTTTTTTAAAGCACATCTTAAAACACCAATTTACAGTAGTATAATGAAAGATATATTTTCTCACGGAAGGCATATGGCAATAGCAGTAAAAGTAAAGATGCTTTTTTCTGCAATAATTCTTCATTCACATAACAATATGTAAAGGGATAAATGGTGGAGTGCTGAATTTTCATTTCTGGTTCACTTTGAGGGAGGCTTGAGAAACTATCGCAAAGTGAACGTTTTTTCAATAGTGTCCACAGCTTTTTCATACTTGGGCATTTAATATCATTTGGCTTTTAGCAAAGTGTGGATCCTTTTAAAAGAGAGGCAGAGCTGTCTCTACAGTGTCCCCTCCTTAACCCTTCCAAGGGTAGCATTAAATAGCAGTTGAAAACTACCAAGGTACACAAAGGATCTCCCTCAAAGAAATTATAGTAAGAAATGGTGTCTCAAGATAGCATTATTATTAACATATGATCACTTAACAGTTTTTGTTTTTTATTTTTGTTCTTGCCAACCACCCAGTTTTAATCTGTTTAACTCAGATGTTGCATTTGGTGAAACAGCAAAAGTAAAGTAATACTTCATGAAAAAATGATTTAAAAAACTAATAAATATCATGGTTCTTCAAAAACCGTAATGAGGCGTAATCACACTAAGTACATGAATGGTGCACATATTTTGCTTGATATTAGGACACATACTCCAGGTTAGATACATAAGGATTTTGCAGTTTTTTTCCTTGTCAAGTATGCTTTTTAAATGATTAAAAATCATTCATCCCAATCTTTCTTATTGTACAAGAATTTTTGGACCCATTTTAATGAAAGCTTTTTTGTCCAATATGTTTTCCTGTAATTGTGTAACAGTTGAAGAGCACTTTCCATTAAAAAAAAAACAATAGGTTTAGGGCCGGGCGCGGTGGCTCACACCTGTAATCCCACCACTTTCGGAGACCAAGGCAGGTGGATCGCTTGAGCACAGGAGTTTGAGATGAGCCTGGGCAACATGGTGAAGCTCTATTTCTATAAAAAATACAAAAATTAGCTGGGTGTGATGGGGTGCAGCTGTAGTCCCAGCTACTTGGGAGGCTGAGGCAGGAGAATAGCTTGAACCCGGAAAGCAGAGGTTGTGGTGGGATGAGATCATATGAGACGAGATCCAGCCTGGGTGATAGAGTGAAACCTTGTCTCAAAAAAAAAAAGAAAGAAAAAAAGAAAAAAAAAGAGATTTAGTTGGGTAGAAGGAGAGTGAGCTTGTGCCTTGGCTATGTGCTGACAGCGGAAAGATTTTACTGTTCTATAGAAAAATGTCTGAATATAAATTGGCACACACAGGATGTGTTAAATAACTGTTCAATATTTTCTTTATCCCTATGTGTGGAAATTTGTAATTACAAATCTTTTCATTTATAGATCTAATGGTATTACAGAATCATGTCTACAGATTGTGCATAGTGAAATCTATTTCAACAACTCAGGGTTTAAAGGACATATCCTTCAAAATAGGAGCCTACACCTCATTGATTATATTGCCATCTTCTACTCCTTACTATTTCGCGGTGGGCTTTTTATCCCACTATTTTTTTAAATTATCTATGCAAGATCACAAATAACCTCTTAATTGATACATTAGTACCAGTTTTCATTCTTTTTCCTCTTTTTCCTTTCCCTAGTATTTAAAAATGCAAATCAACCACTACTTGAAGCTTTTGTTTCCTTACTTAGATGATCATTTTTTCTGTTTTCCCTTCATAGTTCCTAACCAATTTCATGATTCCTGAATATAAACAATCTTCATGGTTAATTTTTTAACTTTCTTCCTTCTAATTTTACTATTTCTAAATAAATTCCCTAGACTCTTAAAGAATGAACCATTTCAAATCTCTTCCTAGCCTACCTGGCCAGTGTTAATTTCTTTTTCTAAATATCTGCCAGACATTGACCAATTAATGTTATTCAATGGTTACTACATATACCTCACCAGGCTTAACTTTGGAGACAAAATAGTGAGGAAAAGCAAGATAGCCATTGCCATCACGGTTCCTTAATTCTTATGGGAAAACTAGAATTCAAATAATCACACAAATTAATGTAAAATTAAATATGTGATAAAGGGTATGAGCAAGTATGTTATAAGAGCATGACCTAGAGAAGGCTGTTGTTAGAAGTCATATTTAAAGTGAGATGTAAAGACTTTTAGTAGAAATTAATCAGGTGAAAATGAGAGATATGGTGTTCCAGACAATGAAAATCACAGGCTTAAAAGTCATTAGCGAGCATGTCCTGGTTTGTTTGTATCTGAAAAAGGCCAGTGTGGCTGGAGCACATGTGAGATGAAGCTACCTAGGAGATGCCAGAGCTTAATGTCCTTTGTAAGCTGTGACAAAAAATTTTTATCTTTATCCTAAGAGCAAATTTTTAAGCAATGTGAGGAGTGGTGTGGTATGACAGACGCTCAGTTTGAAAATATACTACTAGGTACAGATTGGAGAAAATACTTGGGGGAGCCAAGAGAGGTGCAGAACAGTGAAGAAACCCACTGAGGTGATCTAGATAAAGGATCATCACACAGCAGGCTAAGCCATAGTGATGTACTGATTTGGAAGTGGCAGTGAGAGAAAGGAGGTTCGACGATGAAGTCTTCCGAAGAGGGTTGTCAGATAAAATAAAAGGTGCCTAGTGAAATTTGAATTTCAGATAAACAATAACTTTTTTAGTGTTTTACTCATGCAGTATTTGAGAGATATAACACATGCATGCACGGGCGCGCGCGCGCACACACACACACACACACACACACACACACACACACACACACACACACTTCAAATTTGTTTGCTAAATCTTACAACCCGGTTTCTGACTTGCCATTTCTGATTTAGAAACAATGGAAGAGAACCAGGAGAAGAACAGGAGTAATGTTTTGCTCATGTGGAGTTCCTTTTAACTCTAGACAGCTGAGAAGAAATGTGAAACAGGCACTTGGACCTTGAATCTGGAACTGAGAGGAAAGGTCTGGGCTGAAGATATTTTTGTGTGGTTTCTTCAGAAATATATCAAATTTCACATGTTCTAAACAAACGTATACTTTTAATCATCAAACCATTCCCTTCTCTAGATTTCATCTTTGTATTAGTGATACGCAAAGTAGCAGATATAACCTCTTATTATCCCCAAAAAACCATTATCCACAAGTAAGCAGAAACAATGAAACAATTATTATTGTATGTTTTTCTTTTATTTTGTCCTACTGATCCAGTCAATTATCAAGTCTTTCTACTTATCACCCCAATATCTCTCAATATCAGTATCACTCACTATGTCTATTCTCTAATTATTTTTTAAACCACATTAGTTAGAACACTCATTTTAAAAATAAATTCTAATCAATCTCTAGTTTGTTCCTTCTAGGATCAATTTTTAAGCTTGTAATGCTTTGCTATTTCCGATAAAATAAGGATCACTATGATCTTAATATTTTTGCACGAAGTAACTAAAATAATTTTTCTTGACCGTAAGAGTCCAGAAGGCCAAACAAATCTTTCTATAAATGCATATATTTATGCTAAATGGATTTTCACTTTTACATGTAGTAAAGCTAAGCAGTTGAACACATAGAAAAATTGTTTCTTTATTATCCAAGAAATGATTGCTTAAGAATGGACGAGATAAGAGATAAGATAGACAAAAGTGTTAGGAATCAACATGACAGTTTAAATGATAAACTTTTGATTTATGATCATGTTGACCACTTAAGCATGAACCTGTTAACACAGGATGTGAGTATAGTATTAAGAAGATATAGATCTTTCAGAGGAAAAAATATTTATTGGTATTTTTCACCTAGCAATTCATAATTACTTTGAGTTAAAAATGATTTTCATGTCTCTCCAATCCCAAAGTACACAACTATCACTCTTACAGTGACACTATTGTTCAATTTCCAGTAAGTAAGGAATGCTTCTAGTTTCACAACTGTGCTATTACTGGAGACGAGGCTTGTTGCACACTCACTTTTCTGCTGGGAGTACTTCTATTCTGCTATTTCAAGCATGAACAGCACACTATTAGGTAAATAAATCTGTGCACAGTGAAGAATGAGCATGACCTAACAAAATGCAGTAAAATAAAAGCCAAAAGACTTCCTGAGTTACTTGATCTTTATTGGTAGAGATTATCCATCAATTTTCTTATAACCTAATGTATTTCTGAATCCACACTGGGGATATTATCTAATCTTTTTCTCTTTGGGTAGTTAGATCCATAGCTGCATGCTCTAAAGAAAGGATTGGACTATGTTGTAGAAAGTGGACAAGATTACTTTTAAAATAGAATGAGTTGGAGACCACTGAGACAATAGAATATTAAGATAAATGGTCATTACTCATATGGTAAATGCAATTGGAGATTATTTGAAGGCGGTCACCTGCTGGGAAATAAACTTTTAAGAAAAATATAACTTCTTGATGAAGGCTGTCATTTGACCCCATTATTGTACCTTGTCAGTTATATCTTTCATCTCCAATGGGATGGCATGTGCTAGTCAGTTTTGTGGTTATATGTCAAGTCATTCAATTCCTGTATATGTCTTTCAAAACATGGAAGGGCAGGGATGAGAAGGAGGAAGGGATATAAACTGACTTTGAACTCAAGATGGACTTTGTGGGTACTTCATCAAAACATAAGGGTCTCTATTCCCATGACCTTGTCTAAACCTTTCTGAACATTTCATTTTTTCCTAGCATACATCAAATCTTCATGCCAAAGTCACCTTAAAAAAAGATATCTCCTTTCATTCCTTTTATTCAAATTTGTTTCTCCCCAGTGGTTCCACGTCTAGAATGCTGTCCCTTCCCATCTCTGGCTGAATTCTTAATTTACTCCTCTCACCCATAAGCTGTTGTCCCCTGAGGTGACAAAGTAACAGAGACTTGCACCACTTGACTCTCAGAAGCATAAAGACCAGGATGGAAATAAAGTTCATTCCGAAATGACAGTCAAGGGCTGTCCAAACGCAAGTGAGAATCAGAGAGGAAACTTAAGCAATATTTGAAGTCGCTTTGCAATAGTCTTCTCCAAATTCTCCCAATACCAAACCCTGAGAATTTGCGAAGAAAAAGGAAGAAAGGGCAGGTGGCTAACATGTATCTTGTCCTGTGCCACTTTTAAAATCATAGCACCAAGGCAAAGCCAGATGCCTCTCCACCTCGTGCAATATTGAGAATCCTGAAAGGTGCAGATATTGCATACCAACGAGGGTTGCCTTCCCTATGTCTTCCTTGATCATCAGGGGTTGTAAAGAACCCTAAGCAAATTTGCATCCAGACATATGCAGAGGAAATCTAATGTGATTATCTTGGGTCAAAAGGAATAATAGTTCAACATTATGTAAGGTATGGACATGATATTATGCTTTGAGAGATTAGCAGATGTCAAGGATGATTTGAATAACATGATTCAAAATAAAGGTAAGGAGGCAGGCAGAAGTGTGACCATGAAGGACCTTACCAGCTACATTTAAAATTCTGGTATATATCTTAAAAGTCATTTAAAAATTCTTTAATAATAAATGTCTATCATATTATATGCTTAATGTAGACGATCTCATTAAAATACCATTCCTACAGCAAATATTTGTTTGGTGCCTGCTACATACAAGTCACTGAAGTGCTTCCTCCTGTAATAATTTCTTGACTCCTCAAATGAGATTTGAACCCTGCTTCATCCAAATCCTTACAGCATTTTTATCATTAGTTTCAAATTTCTCATTGTGTAATATATATTTTAAACTTACATATGACATGTTAACCTCTGGCCCTTTGTCAAAATTTACCAAAGATCATTATTTCTTTATTGTTGTTACTTTTGCAGTTAAAATACTTCCTAGAACAATATTGTTTGTACTATGAGCTTATTTTGGGGTTCAGTATTATTGAACTCTTTAGCAACAGAGAAACAAGAATTATTAGGAGATCAAAATGACCCTAAATCCAATTCTGATATCCTCTGTATTTTAAATTATAAAGGAGATCTGACACAATATAAAGTCCTCAAATTCCAAACTCTCAAATACTGAAGTCCTTTCCAGAGACGCTGATGTTGCTTAACTCTTCATTTCACTGTCTCATCTGGAATGTAACAAAGACATTTGAGATCAGTGACCACAAGAAGATCATATTAGTAGGCCTGCTATCAACTTCTCATATCAGTGCTTAGTTACTCTCACTAAATTCATTTTGTGTTGTTTATCAGCATAGGCAAGGAGTTCAGAGAATTCATGATAATAATCATGGAGATGAAAAGATTGGCAGGGAGGAATCATTATGGAGTTAAGCAAGTTTACACCCTATCCAATTATCTTCAACACTACTATCAGAGTTAACAACTGAAAGTAAAACAAACAAAAAAACGCTTCATCACTAAGGAAGAATAATTCTTTACAAAAATAATTGATACTGTATTCAAGTATTTCTGAACATGTATCAGTAAACCAGAATCATCTCAATGAAGTAGGTGTCATGGATTGTTAAATATTTCCTAAATACGCTGCTATGGAAATGATCATTACTTTTTAACATTCTCTAAAGTTAAATTAAAGAATGAAGACTCCAGATTATTGTTTCTCAAACCTTGGTTCATGGATAATTTGCATCAGAATAATGTGTGCTTTATTTATTCATTCATTTGTTAGTAATTTATTCACTCATGCTTTCATCAACTATTTATTGTTTATCATATGACAGGTATTGTTTAATGTTCTGGAGTTGTAGTGGTGAAACTAAGAAAGCACCTTCTCTTGCTATTAGAGATGGGTATTATTAAAAAGGAAATTATCCTAGGCCCAACACTGACCTACCAAATATGAATATATGGTGATTAGACCATCCTAACTTCCGTCTTAGATTTATAGGTAAACATTGCGATTGGGAGAAAAACTGCCCACAGTTAATCATTTCTGTGAAATACAACTTTTAAATAATGTACATTTTTCCACCATTTGTTTCCCCAAAACTATATACTTGAAATAAATAAAGAGTTCTCTTTCTTTATGTATAAGCACATGTATAAACACAGACAACCCTCCAATTTTCTCACTCGTGTAGGGGACTGAAGACACAACTAGAAATATATAATCCTCTTTTATTTGGGCAGGAGGCTTCCGTTAAGCATTACATGAACACTTCAATAGACTTATTCAAGCCTCACCACTTTTTCTATGATTTTTACGTTTGATTACTTCTGTTCTGTTTGCATCCCCTGACCATCTTTTAAAACATATATATTTAGTAATACAGATTGGATATGACTTATTGTTTCATCTGTTTCACAAATGGCATTCATATTTTTCAGATTATAAATTTAGCCTAATGTCAAAGTTTTCTTATAGTGATCCTACAATACTCTTTCTGCCTCTTTAATTACAATTTAAGCCCAGACCTCTTTCATGTTTTCTAACTGGATTCTTTTTCCCTCATAGCTTTCCTAATTATTCTTTCACTCATGCCATTTTTGGGTGGGAAGGGGATCAATATCTTAACTAAATTTTTTTCTAATGTGTCACCTGCTGGTGTTAGAAGGCTTAGGCCCCACACAGCCAATAAAGTTAGCAAAGTCACTGCCCTCAAGATCAAGTGAGACTAATTTGCTTTGGCAGCCAACATGTCCCAAGAGATTTGGGAGCCCAGCCAACCTGAACTCGGAAGCAGTGATAAAGCTGTCGACTGCCCAAGATTCCCCTCACTCTGATTCAGTGCAAAAAGGATGGTACAGGACAAAGTGGTACCCAAATAGATTTTTTGCAGCCTAGATTTCATCCAGAGTCTGGTGCTATGAACCAAGCAACAATTAAGACAGGAAATAATGTAGAATAAAGCAATGCATCTTTGACAGAAAACATTTTAGGGTATCAAAATAGTATGCTAATTATACAGCGATTTTTCTGCAACTGAGGAAACTACAAATACTTGCCTAAGTATAATTTAAATGGCTTCTTTTAGTTGCATTTTATGACCCCCAATACTCCTGTGAAATTACGGAGGCACATTTAGAAGAAGAGAGTTGTGATGTCACCTGTTTACTTGGATGCTTTCAGTTGATATATTTTTTTCCAGTGGATTACCATGAAATACCCCTGCAAAGAGCATATTCAAGATGTTCTTAATTAGCTTCAGAGCAGGTATGCACTGCTAGCAATTTCTCAGTGTCAGGGGCAGATATAGTGATCATCATTGCATCATTTCATACATGGAAATTCCCATAGAAAAGTTAATCATGTAGAAATTTTAAAAATTATGAACCCTGACATTCAATGTGTACAAGAAGAAACAAATATGACCAAATTGAACAGGATAGTAATAAAAAAAAATAATAATGATAAATGTGCATTTTTAATAACCATTAAATTTAGAATCTTTGATTCACATAGTATATGTATACTGTATAAAACTTATTTATAGCTCTGCAAAGTACTATGGGCCTAATTTTCACATTTTTCATCATTAAACTTGAAGACTCATTTTAGAATTTTGTAGGAATTAATACAATGTACTTTCTGTGATGCTATCTTAAAGATTCTTAGAAAATTGCTTATATTTTGAAGTATTTTATGATGAATGAATCTTCTGTATATTATACAAGATACCATAGTTTGCTGACATTTGAGGTTTTCTTTGATACCAAGGCGAGAAAATGAAATACTTAGATTCGTATTCCTAATTTCTCTCCCCATTTATTTCTGTCATCCTGCTGTTTGTCAGCTGCAAACCTAGCTCTTACCTCTAGGCGAGCAGGCAAGCAAGCGTCTCTTTCCTGAACTAATAGCCATGTAGCTCCTTGAATTAATTGGCAAGTCAATGGTGCAGCCTGTGTGTTGTTTCCCCAGGAGAACTGGTACTTCACATCAGCAACTTTGTGAATTCAGTTTGGCCTTATGTTTGCTCCCAATCTTAACCCTTTTTTGGCCTCTTGTATTCAAATGGATGGTAATATTGAGTATATTGCATATACAGTACAGGGATACATCTATCAATAAAACTCGAGAAAAGTGGGAAAGAGCCACTGATTTTTTACAAAATAACTAAAACATGCTTTTAAGGAAGTGACTTTTAAAAAATTATCTTTTGTTTTTATCATTTATATAAAGGAAGATCTTCAAGAGACTCTTAAGAAAACCCATTTTTATGTGTTTTGCTGGATAGTTTCTATTTTAAATTATTTAAATTCTTCATTCCTTATACTTACTTAATCTTAGCAGAATAGATTGAAAATTAGAAGTTTTACTCCTGACTTGATCACAGACTTTTAAAATAATCTTGGAAACTCAACGTAAAGTAGGTTTTCTTCTGTGTAAGATTAACAATTTAGATTAGGTAAGACTTTTTCCAATTTCAAATTTCTGGATATATTTTAAAAATTCAGCCAGTGATTTGAAATATATTGTCAGTGATAAAGACAGAGCCTCAAATGCTTTTAATTATTTTAATTAGTTTTTCTGCTTAACAGAAATAACTTCACTGGAGCTCAGGTGTTCTGCTTCATTTTTTATTCGCTACCTGAATTGAATGATTCATGAGCAATTTTAGCAAGAACTGCTTAGAAACTATTCCCTTCAAATGACCCAGTGCTTCAGATAAGAACCGTCCAGTGGAAAATAGTTTGAGTCACATAAGTAATTTTTTTTTTCCAGAGATGGGGTTCTCACTTAGTCACCAAAGATGGATTGGGTGTGATTGCAGTGGTGCAATCACAGCTTAGCTCACTGCTGGCTTGACTCCTGCCTCAAGGGATCCTCCCCTCTCAGCCTCCCAAAGTGCTGATTAGAGGCATGAGCCACAGTTTATTTTATTTATTTATTTATTTTTGAGAAGGAGTATCACTCTGTCACCAAGGCTGGAGTATAGTGGCTCAATCACAGTTCACTGCAGCCTCCAACTCCTGGGCTCAAACAGTCCTCCCACTTCTGCCCCTCAGATAACTGGGAACTGTAGGCGTGTGGCACCATGAGAGACCCCACCTAAGTAATTCTAAATTTTCTAGTAGTCACTTTTAAAAACTAAAAAGAAAGAGATGCAATTATTTTTAATATATATTTTAAGCCAATATATTCAAAAATTGTCATTCAGACATATAGTCAATATTTTCAAATATATTCATAAAATATTTTACATTGTTTTTTCTTGTATATTTTATATTTTCAGTATATCTCAATTTAGGCAGTAAATTTGTATCAGAAATAATTTATCTGTATTTCAAATGCATAACATTTACAGTTGAAAAAGTGAATTTATAGCCACAAGTTATTCCACACATACTTACAAAGTTTTTAGTTAATTTTAAAATTAAATTAAATTTAGTTAGATTTATATTAAATCTCAAAATTGAGTTCATTAGTGACACTAGCGACATTTCAAGTGCTCATGAAGCACATTTACTGCTGTATGTGTGGGCATCTACACATAGATCCACTTCTCATTGGAGATCAAACTTGAACATTTGCTGGCTTCTAATTTACCAACAAAAATTCTACAAAGGGCAAAAGAGATTTTCTGTTAAATGCACAGAGTTTAATGAAATGTTAAGAATAATAGTTTTGCCTGACTATAAAAAAAATTTCTGGTTCTTCTCTACAAATATGTGTTGCTTATATGAAAAATACTTATTATCCTAGACTTTTTATTTTTGAGGTAATCCAAGTCACCCACCCTGTTCTTTAAGTAATCTAAAATAAGAGGTAATCCTTGAACGATATTTTTCTATTTTTTGCTGAGCTTTTACAATTTTGCAGGATAAAGCCTCTCAAGAGTGGAGAGAGAATATTGTCTAAATCAAAATATTTAAATATACTTGGGCCTCGATTTCCTAAGTACATATATTACAAATGATCTTTCTGAAGCTCAGATTTCCTAAGCTATGAGTGAAAGTTACTGGAGAAGAGGAAAGGTTTTTAACTTTGGATATGGTATTTTTTTTAACAACAACTATTTATTCATTGTGAAAAGCACAGCTAGACATCAGATTTTAGAGCTGAAAGAAAATTAAAGATCATCTAATCTAAATTGCGCATTGCACAGGTAAAAACACTGAGCCCCAGAGAGGCAAAGTGACTTATCTAAGATCACCCATAATTTTGTCACACATCTTGGGCTGGAACTCAGGTTTTTTGATTTTTCTAGTTAGTACTTCCCCCAAGCATTATGTATTAATGGATGAACATAAACAAAAGATTGCAAAATTGGTATACTTAATTCCAAAAGGCTGGTACGTAAGGACATAGAACAACAGAAAATTTAATTCTCATTTCTGCATACCAAAACACATTCCTAAATCGCAGCAACAACTATTTTGTTCATTAGATACTTTTATTCTCTCTAATCCTGAAGAAGTGCTTAGAACCCCATATAAATGTAGACAATACAAACTAAAAACATCATAAAATTTACTATAAAACTTTTTAAAAAGAGAAAATATTGCAAATGAAGTCCTCTTAAAGTGGAAGGTGAAGGTCAATATATTCAATAGGGCACAAACACCCTTTGAATATAGAGCAGCTTGTTTTAACTATTAATATGAAATGATAACAAAATGAAAATATCAGTTTACTTCACCAGATACATCATATTTTACCTACAAATAGTAACCCAGTTAAAAATACTGAATCATATTCTTGTTTAAAAATGTGTATAAGTTTAAGACAGATGTTATCGAAGTAAAATTCAGAAATTCATTTACAAGTCAGATTTGTTAGATGCCTGTAGATTGATAATAAATTAATTTTCCAAACATTTCAAGTTTGTAAAGAATGAATATTTCAGGCTGATCTAAACTCATGTAATTCTAAAAAGTTAATCAAAAATTACTACTTAAAATATTGATAATTATGGAAGCTAAATGCTGAATACATAGTAGTTCATTCATTTATTTTCTCTACTTTCATATATATATTTAACATTTTCATAACACGAAACCTAAAAAAAGATAAAAAATAAGATGCCTATTTCTCAAGTTAATGTAATTGTAATACAGTCTTTGCAGAGACGTGATTAAAAAAGAACTATCAGTAATAAGAAATGTTCCTAAGTATTTTGTGTAATCAGTATAAGTTGAGAATACCTTAAAACATTGTTGCATATAGGGATTTAAGAAAAAGCTCATAAATGGAAACACCTAGGATGGATCTATGCTCTTAATAGTAGGAGCTCCTAGACATTCCCCAGAGTGTCCACTCTGATGTTAATGTGACTTAACCTTAACTTTTTCAGTTTTAAATTTGTAATTCAAATTCTTGAGAACAATGGCTGACTCTTTACTTGAGTCAGCCAATGGACTAGCTTAGTCTAGGTCAACTGACCATTTCTGGTCCAATCAACTGAGGCCTGAGGAATGAGGCTGTCATATGATGTATGTGGGACCATTCTCTTCAGTGCAGTAGATGGCGTAAGTTATTTCTGAAGGGACATGGGTGGAAAGGAAATAATGTATATTCAAATATTACCTTTTTTGCATTAGTACTGCACTGTCTTCCATGTTTCTGCTGGCCTCGATGTGTCTGCTTTTTAATCAAAATTTATGATATCCATAAATATATATTTACTTACATTAACTTATTCTTTTTATTTTAGTATTGTGCTGACATAGTATAATCTGTTTTTCTACCACTCCAGCTTGTGAGTAATAAAAGGGTCCAGAAAAGTCTGTAACAAGATGGCATTTCTAAGTCTATCCACATCCAGCTTCAGAACTTAGTTTCTTCAAATATCTCCTCATTTAATTCTTTAGGAGCCTTCACATGTTTTTTTCTTTCGTTTGTTTTCTTTTCCTGAAAACATATGTCTTTCACAGTAGTTTTTTTCTCTTCTTTCTGACAATGCTTTCACCAAGATAATCAATGTCTAGGCTAGACATTTGAGAAGCCATCACATGTCTATTTTCTGTCACCACCAAGGCATCCAAAGCATCTAGTGCTGACACTTCCTATGTATGGAACTTATATGGCTCCATTCAGATCTCTCAGCAATTTCAGCACTTGCTTGTTGATATTTTATTTTTATTTTGGGGGCATCTCCCCTTTGGGTTCACACTTATGTATATGTGAACATTTAAAATACATTAACTTACTCATTCAATATTTTTTATTTTATAGTAGGCATATCAGTTTTTTTTTTTCCCCCGGTTCATCATCCCTCCCTTTTTCTTTTGGCAAAGAGTTTCCAGTTTCCCAAAGGAAATTTGCAAAATTATATTTTCTGCCACTGTGGCTTGGCTTGGGGCTGACTGACTCATTGTAATCTCAGACATTAGTAGATGATTCAGCCAATAGGTATATCCCATCTCCTTAACCATACTTGTTGGTTCAGTGATGAACATATGACCCAAGTAAAGCCAGTAAAAATCAGCCCTAGGACTTTTAAAGACACATTGAGAATAAAGCAGTATCTTTTCCCTGGGATTCGTGAGATGAGACAATACAAGCCTGAAATAGCTATCTTTGTCATAAAATTGGGAGAATTAAAAAAGCAAAGATGAGGAATATCAGAAAAACTTGAAGAAAAAATATAAGTCTAGTAGTGCTTTTACAGGCAAGGGGAAGGAGGGATAACTCTTGTTGAGTTTATTATAAACCCTAAGTCATTTAATAGTCTTGTAATTTCTTTCTTGTATTTATTAAAATCAAAATAAAATAGAAACAAGCACACACGCAAGAATATTGGTCTTAGGTGTTGAAAAACGTTTATATACATTGGTAAGTTTTCATTTTATTAGTAAGTAAATTTTATTTTTTTAATTAGTTTGATTTTTTAAATGTTATTTGCAACCCAAAGAATCCTGAATAACACAAGCACCTCTTATGTATCAGAGAGATGCTAAAGACTGAGTGATGGAGAGACATGCTCCTTGGCCTCACAGAATTTATATTCTTGGGTTACTTTCATTCTATGTGACAAACATAAAATTCTGTCAAATCACCTATAAACACCTATTTTTCGTTGTTGTTGTTTGACAAGAACACTGTTGATGTGGGCAGGAGATATGGAAATACTGGGTAGAAGAGGGCATTTCCCCAGCAAAGTACCCACTCCCAAGCCTGGAAACCCTCAGCCCTAAATGAGAAAAGGCATTCCAAAATGTTGCCTTTTTGCCCAGCATGCCCTGCTATCCTGTACCCATATAAGCCCCAACCCCAGGCTCCAAGAGCGGATGGGCAGATGAGCAGATGAACAGAAGAGCAGAGGAGCAAGAGAGTGATGTGGCCGAGAAGGAGAGCAGTGAGGGAACATCTGAACATCAGGAAGGGTTCGGCTGGGGACGGTCAGAGAGGAGAGTGGCCATGGGACAGCTGAACTCCAGGGGAAGGTCAACTTCCCACTCTATCTCCTTTCCAGCTCCCCACCCATGTCTCTGAGAGCCACCTGCGTCACCCAATAAAATCCCTGCATTCACCATCCTTCAAGTCCATGTGTGACTTGTTATTCTTTCTGGATGCCGGACAAGATTCTGGGTACCAAGATGGCACTGAGCTGGTTAACACATAAGCCGTCTGCAGACAGGAGACCTAAAAGAGCACTATAGCACACCAGCTGGGGCTTCAAGAGTCCCAGGAAAACACCCTTAGATGCCATTGTGGGGCCAGAGCCCAAAAGCACTCTCCCTGGCTCCTGCACTGCTGCCTGTCTGCGTGCTCCCCCTTCTGTAAGGGGTTTGAGCAGCAGTGGCCCCTGTCACACATCCTGCAACTGGAGTCAGGGAATTGTTCTGTTTCACTGTGACTTTATAAGATCTATTTGTGGAAGTTGAGTGAAGATTATACAACAATTCACTATAATTTTTTCAACTTTTCTGTAAGTCTAAAATCACTTAAAAATGAAAAGTTAAAAAATAAAAGAAAATCAAATTTAACAAAACCAACCTACAAACTTGTTTTTTGGATCTTGCATCTTAACAGAAGATGTGTCCTTTTCTAGAAGTCTTAGTAGATAGACCACATAAAAATAAACCCTGAAATGCTCCCTTCTATGATCTCCAACCAAGATGCAAAATTCATGATATTTAATAGTAGTTTGTATAACACTTAATGTAGATGTTACATAACAGTCCAGAGTCAGGGAGAGAGTTGCTGCAGATATTTAGTGACACAATGATTTAAGAATACTGAAGGAGACTATCAGTGATTTTTCTGGGCTTTCTTTTATATTGTTGAGATGGCTAATGTTACTCCAACATTTATTGTCACGTGATTGAGTTCAAAGATAGAAGACAGGAAATAGCTTTCCAACAATCATACTCTTACATCACCTTGACCAGATGTGGGTCACAATCTCATGCCTGAGATCAAAGGATCTCCATTCACTATCCAGTCAAAATTGGGATTTGATTAGGAAGAAGGTAGGAAGTAGTTTTGGTGTAAACATTAAATGCTATACATGACTCCACCTCTTCATTGCAATGTAGACACTAAAATTTTGATGGAATTGACTTTATCCTCTGTGGCCCTTGATTAGTGAAAGCCAATATGAGTTGTCCCATTCTCCTCTCCATAGTGATTAGTTCAGGAATTTAGGACCAAGACAATTGGTAGATGGTATGGCTGTGGCCACGAGTAATGCATTCGGGATTTAATTTGGCAAAATTAAGCTGACAGCCTTTGTGAGATTTTCCAGGAGACAGAAGCTCTCTCCTCCTGAAGAATGCCTTGTGCAGGGAAAGTTCTTTGACCATTTTGTCTCAATAAGTAAGAAGGGACTTAGGATAATTCTGACCCTACAAAAGGCTGAGTAGAGAGAAGAAAACAAGTTGGGTTCAGTGTTGATATTGTTGAGCTGCTGAATCAAACCAACTGTAAAGGCCACCAGTTAGGTGAGTCAGTCAATTCCTTTTATGTTGGAGTTAATTTGTTTAGGTGCTTCTACTAATCGTTGTTCCTAAATAATATCGCAGGGATTTGATTTATTGTTAGTTTAAAAAAATAAAAATTATATGAAAAATAAATTTCAATTTTTGAAGGAAGATTGCTCTAACAAATCTATGGTAAAAATTTTTTTAAAAGTCTACTGATATAGTTTGGCTGTGTCTCCACCCAAATCTCAAATTGTAGCTCCTATAATTCCCACATGTCACGGCAGGGACCCAGTGGGAGGTAAATGAATAGTGAGGGCTGGTCTTTCCTGAGTTGTTCTTGTGATAGTGAATATGTCTCATGAGGTCTGATGGCTTTATAAAGGGGAGTTCCCCTGCACATGATCTCACTCCTGCCTGCTGCCATGTAAGATGTGATTTTGCTCCTCTTTTGCCTTCCACCTCTTTTGCCGCAGCCATGTGGAGCTGTGAATTCATTAAACCTCTTTATAAATTACCCTGTCTTGGGTATGCCTTTATTAGCAGTGTGAGAACAGACTAATACATCTTCCCTTTTCATAAGAACGAAAAAAAATTAAAAATATATTTAGCTGTAAATGATGATAAACTTTTTAGTGCAAATTAGCCAGTCAACATCTAAGCAAAGCATTTATTTTAGGATTTTTAAAAGAGAGATGCTATATATTTCCTTGTTAGTATTTTGTGCTATTTTTAGCACTATTTTTAAAAGTTTTGTTTTACCATATACATAGTATAAGCATGTTTGTACTATGTCCAGCCAAAAATTTTAAAGTTTATTCCTCTGAAGTTTATAGATACCATAAATGTGATTCTAACATAGCACATATTGAATATGTAATTTGAACCTGCCTAATGGTAATACAGTCATGTGCTGCATAATGATATTTTGATCAACAAAGGACCACATATACAGTGGTGGTCCCATAAGATTACAATGCTATATTTCTACTGTACCTTTTTCATGTTTAGATATATTTAGATACACAAATACTTATCGTTGTGTTACAATTGCCTATAGTATTCAGCACAGAAACGTGCTGTACAGGCTTGTAGCCTAGGAGTAATAGGCTATAACATACAGCCTCAGCGTATAGAAGGCTGTAACATCTAGGTTTGTGTAAGTACACTCCTTGAGGTTCGTAAAGAACAAAATCAGCTAATAATGCATTTCTCAGATTGTATTCTCATTGTTAAGCAATGCATAATCATATAGAAAACAGTGTTATTGAAATCTGATCACCTCATGTTATTATTCCCAGTAATTCATTCACAAATCTGTTGCAGGAGGTAAGGATATCCCTTCTACGAGCAGCCCTTTGTTTGGAGGCCTGTAGCTTGGTCTTCTCTTTCCACCTTCACTGCTGATGCTGCAGCTGCACCTATTAATGTTTGACTGCTTTGAGAGTGCCAACCTTGCTTTGCTTGGTGAGGCACAGTGGCCCAAAATCACTTCACTCTCATAGGGGGATTTCTTTGTTTGGATTGTGTAAGAATTTATATAAAGAGATTGTCCCATGATTATTTATTAATAAGGATACTTGAGCTGTTTCCAAATACATGTCCACTTGTTATATTGGCCTATAAATACAGACCCCTTGCACCCAATGCCATAGACATCCAGACAAAAACATACTTTCCTGGTTAGTTTATTAGAGCTTAAGGTACAAGTAGTAAAGCTTGGGCTTGGATAAATTCACTCTCTGGGGTGACAAAATATGAGAAAATTCTGTTCGGCTTATTTTCCTAAAAAGCCTGAGAATCTGGAGTAGATAGTGCTTGGGTTAGCAACGATGTTGCTGACCTTCTAGCTCTGGCTTTTCACTGAGCGCTGGTCTGCTTAAGATGCCATCGGAAGGCTTAGCAGGCTTAAGTGAGGCATTTTAACATTTAGAGAAACCAAAATGTCTGACCTAGAATTTTTTGTAATATGGACTTTTCTGCTAATTATTTTTATATAAACTCATATTATCACTTACAATGTTTAATTTTTCTGCATGTAATCTTTAACCAGGAAAAAAAATTTGTTCACGTAAACTCTTTTCGTTATCATTGTTTTCAAGTGTGTTTTACATACACAAGAGAAATTGTATATGGATATTGCTATATTACAAATTTAATTTAGTGTTCTTATTTTTAATATTTTCTTAAAATGTATTGGCCAGACGTATGTGAAGACTACATTTAATGAACTAGCACCACCCTGCTGAGTCTTAACCATCAGTACATGCCTGTGCTAGGCCAGGTTTCATTTCCAGTTTATTTCAATTAAGTGTCTGTAATGTAATTACATGGCACAGGAAGGATCTGTTGATGTTGTGAATTTGATTTTTAATAAGATTACTCTAAACTATAATCTGCCTTTATAACTTTGAAAATTCCTGTTAGGTAATTATCTTTCTATCAACTGTTAGGAAAAGACCCATTTACACAATTACTGGGCAGGATTTCCTTTAAGGTGGGTTACAGTGGTGAGGGTATTAGAATCAATTCTTGGTTTATTAATTGCAAACACTTTCTAAATACAACTGGCACTTTCGGGGCTAGAGGTAATTTCAAAATATCATATGTGGAGAAGTACTGTTATTTAGAGTAAAAACTCCCCATTATTTGGATTTTTAAATATTTTCTTAATTTTTCTCCTACCACTTATTACCCACCCATATTTTCCTTAACCTTTCCTCGATTTTCCCAGATATCTCTTGGGAAATCAGGTTTTAGGGGCTGGCAGTTCTCAATACTTAAGTTGCTAAAGAGTACTTGGCTTTTAGTTTGGGGACGTCATTTCTCTGCAACAATCACAGGCCAGGTGACCTGTAAAGGGATTTTAGTCAGCTTCACTGTTCAACTGATAGCTTTTTGGTTTATGTTTTCACTAGCATTGAGGAGGGAGCTGTAAAAATTGGCTCCTGCAGTGGAATGTTTTGCTGAAGAGAAACTTCCGCAGTAATAATTTTATATTACTTGTAATATTCGCTATTATCTTAAATATTGAAGAATATATACAATACTTCCATTATTTTATTATATTGATTTATATGTTCTTCCCAGAAGATTTTTTTAAAAAAACAAAAACAAACTTTTTCTGCCTGGCTCTGTGTGCATGTGTGTATGTATAGATTTTTTGGGTCACAATAAAAACACGGTAGCATATTTGCAAGAATGACTAATTAAGGTCAGTTTAAGACCCCTGAATTGAATGTGTCCTTTACCCTAAATAAATACAACAAATGGATAACCATCAGTTTGATTTTATTTTATGACAAACTTGTACTGAAATACAAATGGAATAATTTTCATTTTAGGAATCTTTATTGCTTAGCTAGATCAGCATCTTGGAATAAGTCAGTTTCATTTTAACCCATTTTAGGTAAAAATTTTGTCCTATATTTTGTTAGAAAAATTACTAATTTCGATGTGTGTAGTTTCCTTAATATTATAATCTAAAACTTTAAGAATTAAATACACGAAAGGGAGAAGGTGGCATTTAGATAGCTGTACATACTAATATCAAATACAATATGAGGATAAATCAAATTATGAAGATTATATAGTGTTTATTACATAGTGAGTTTATCTTATTCTTGTCTTATACTTAAACGTAATTTGAAGATAGAACAGAATCTAATTAAGTAATTCTATGGTTATTGATAGCATATTCAAAGTAGACTTTTTTGATATAAAATTTTAGGAAGCTAAAATAGGTCATATAATTGGAACAAGTTTTAATTTAACTTATTTGTTAAGTTCTTGCCATAATGCAAATGTCTAGATAACAAGCTTAAATCTTTTGCATTACCTATTTGTCACTGTGACTTCTTTCAGCTTGAGGATTGAAATTGACCTCTAAGCACTGCCCCCGCAATAAGAACCTTGGCTGAAATCTCTGACATTGGAACTCTGCTCACTCTTTCTCTGGGACCTTTGAGACTGAAAGCTGCCATATGATGTGAACTAGAGTCAGTTATATACCAACCAGTTTTATTCACCAGGGATCAAGACTGAGTAGCTTAGTAGACTTCTGAAATTAATAGCCACCTTGACAAGAGTTGTTTATCTTTTTCTCTTATTTTAATTGATGAATGCTTATTGGATCTTTAGAGAACTGTAAGTGACTGGATGAGGCTGGTTGGCCCATAATACAAGATTTAGCCACTACATTTTAGCACTTCAGTTTTCTTTTCCCTCTCGGCTTCTAAAATAAGAGTTGAACAGTTAATACTGTCTATTTTTTTTAATATGTAATTTTTCATATGTAGTGCCATGTTGATTTTGTTTTTATATAAATGAACCAATGGCATACTCATTCTAAATTTATTTGTTAAATACAGCATACAAATAGAATGATTTACTTTCTGAATTTACACTGGGCTGTGCAGCTAGGAGGAAAACTCTCTCTAGGTATACTGAGTTACCTTTATAAAATCTCAATCCTGCAACTAAATTTTGAAATGGCATTTACCAAGCCTTGCTGTTTAGTAATATCAATGAAAAATAGTTTATTAGGAAGAAAAATGGTTTTTGGAAAAGAATTTTAATCAGTACTTTTATATATGTCAAGATGTATTAGTTATGCAGTGACCTGGTGGCTACGAACTTTATCTTCTTTTCTAGAAGAGAGAAGGCCCCCCATCAGCCAAGGGCAATTCTGTGGAGAAGGGGTCAACTGTGAGCTGTTAGAAGCCAACACTTCTAGTGGCTGATAAACAGACGGGGAGACAGATGTGCCTGACTGGTAAATGGAGTCTGTGTGGAGCATCACAGGGTTTGCTGTGGTTGGAAAGGGGTATAAGAACTATCTCTAAAATCATAAAATGTCACATAAGGTAACATTTAAAAAGTCTACATTAACACAATGAGGGGACACTTTGAAAATTGAGTAGTTTTAAGACAAATTTAAAAATGCTGTTCTGCATAATGATTAATCATTATCACTAACCTAGCAGCATCATAGTCAATGAATATAAAAGTTAGTTTGGGTAAGTGTATGAGTAAAGATAATCACAAATGATTTGGTGGGAAGCTGTAATAATTCCACCATTTAAGATTATTATTTGGAAGAATGACTTTCACTTGGAGTGTCCATTGACAATAAAGACTAAACATGATCTGGTACTGCAATAAGATATGTATTATGTTTATATTCATTCATGCATTCATTTGACAATTATTTATTGAAAACTTACTATGTGCCAAACACTGTGCTAAAGATACAATACTCCCCACGAAAAAAGCATACAAATACTCAGAAAAAGCATACAAAATACACAAAAAAGATACAGTACTCCCCATAAAGGCATGGGGGAGATGATTGTGATCCAGTAATCATACAAGGATACATTCTGCGAAGGAAAAGTTTATGAAGGTATAAGAGCACATTTGCTGTATGAGAGGGTTAGCCTTAGGGTTTAGAGAAGAGTTCCCTGAGGAAATGATGTCTGAGCCATAGTCTGACAGATGACAGATGTTAACTTAAAAAAAAGGTGGAGTTTATCCCAAGAACATTAAACAGTGTATTCAGAGGACATGAGATGGAAGAGTTCTGTCAAGGAACAAAATCCAGGGTAGAAAAGGATTTCAAATAAGGTTTTAAAGTGATAATTTATAGATATACATAAACTAGCTCATGAAGAGTCTTGTAGACCATAGTAAAGATATGGATCTTTATCCTAAAAGCAGTTGGAAATCATTGATGAGTTTTAAGCAGACAAAAAACATTAATGGATTTTCATTTTAAAATTTGTGGTTTCGGTGGGATGGGGCAGCAGGAGTGGACACTGGCAGGGCAGTGAGGAGGTTCTTACACTTGTACAGGTGAGAGAATATGAAAGTTTAGAGAAATAGGAGGTTAATGATAAGAATAAAGTGATGACTTATCCGTTGGGGGTAACAGACAAAGGCAACATTGAATCTTACACTTCTGTTTGCTCTGCTGAATAGATGACTCATGCCTGATGGGAGTATTTTTCTCTGTTTTGTCAACAGTCTTGGCTATAGCAAGGGCTAAAAGTTAGCAGAAGGGACACGGAAGTGCAGTGCTGCCTTCAAAGTGCTGGTGAACTGATACACGGTTTTCTAACTTTTAGTAATTCTGGCACATGTCACATTTCTACACTTCTCTAACCATTTCTTTCAGGAAGCCAACAGTTTATTCTGAATCTGTGGTTCTCCACAGCCCATTCAAAAGCATGTTGATTGGTGGCTTTAAATTACCTGTCATTCTAGCAAAGAGTCTGTCTGGATCATCAATGTGTTCTCTCAAAAGCTTTGTTTTGTTGTCTCCTTTTTCTTTTTTTTTTTCCTTTTTTTTTGCATTATATATATTTTTTCTTTTTTTAAATTATACTTTAAGTTCTAGGGTATATGTGCACAATGTGCAGGTTTGTTACATATGTATACGTGTGCCATGTTGGTGTGCTGCACCCGTTAACTCGTGATTTACATTAGGTATATCTCCTAATGCTATCCCTCACCCCTTCCCCCACCCCACGACAGGCCCCTGTGTGTAATGTTCCCCTTCCTATGTCCAAGTGTTCTCATTGTTCAATTCCCAACTATGAGGGAGAACATGCGGTGGTTGGTTTTCTGTCCTTGCGATAGTTTGCTGAGAATGATGGTTTCCAGCTTCATCCATGTCCCTACAAAGTACATGAACTCACCCTTTTTTATGGCTGCATAGTATTCCATGCTGTATATGTGCCACATTTTCTTAATCCAGTCTATCATTGATGGGCATTTGGGTTGGTTCCAAGTCTTTGCTATTGTGAATAGTGCCGCAATAAGCATATGTGTGCATGTGTCTTTATAGCAGCATGATTTATAATTCTTTGGGTATATACCCAGTAATGGGATGGCAGAGAAATGCAAATCAAAACCGCAATGAGATACCATCTCACACCAGTTAGAATGGCAATCATTAAAAAGTCAGGAAACAACAGGTGCTGGAGAGGATGTGGAGAAATAGGAACACTTTTACACTGTTGGTGGGACTGTAAACTAGTTCAACCATTGTGGAAGACAGTGTGGTGATTCCTCAAGGATCTAGAACTAGAAATACCATTTGTTGTCTCCTTTTTCTATGTCAGGCAATATCAATCCCAAATACCTAGGGATTGGGGTTGTCCCTAAATGGTAGGAGCAATTTGGAAGCACATGGAGCAGAGCTAATAAGTAGCTTATGCATACATTTAACGGAAATTGCTAGAGCCCTTGTCTGATCTCTCAGGTGCCTCACTGATGGTCAGTGTTAAGAATCATTAAATTGATGGCATGTTTATGGATAGTGGAGTTTCAGAGGAGCATTTTGGAGATGTCAAGTAGGCCACTCTCAATGGAGTTCTCTGGGTCAGGTGCATGGTTGGTATAATAATATAAATTTCAGAATCATTTGCATAGGGAGAGAGATGGATGGAGTGAGTTACCATTTAATTTATTGTCCAAACCAGAACACTTTAGAAAGTAAAAGTGGTGTTTTTAAAAATCCTACTGAGACAATAGGCAACAGAGGACATCCTAGAAATGCCAGGAAGAAAAACTAGCAAAATAATAAAAGAAATACCAGCAAAGAAAGAAACCTGGGATTTGAATGATCTTGTCACAAATTCCTTTACCAATATTTCATCAATGGAAACTGGCATTGTTTTGGATTAACATTGCCATATAAAAATCACTGTTATTTGCAACCCATTCAGGTAGGAAAAAATCAATACCATTGCTTTAAACTAAAATTGAAAGCCATCCTTTTTTGTTAGGATTGAAACAAATATTGTAGAGTCACTGTTTAGATATTTTTGTCAAGCTTTATTTTATTTATTTTTTTAGTTTTGAAAGGCTCTTTGTAATTATAACCATAGAAAGTGAACTGATTTTAGATGAGATATATCATTCTTAGTGGCTACTCAGCACCCTTTGACAATTTTTCCTTTCCTTTCTTTTGACACATGCAATCCAAGGCTCCCTTGCCACTATGTGCCAAGTCGCCTGCTGGGAAGCCTGTTACTTTCAGTTTGAAAGTGACTGTCATGGTTGATACTGCTTTTTCCCTTGTCCATCTTTCATATACAAATGATACCTAAGCTATAGGAGAAGTCTTGCATCAGTGAGGGAAAGGCCAAAAATAGATATATTGGACCTGAATTATTGAGCTAGTTAGATGGTATTCAGTGTCAGTAGCTATTTTTTTTGTTTTGTGTAACACGTGAGAAAAATGAGCTCCTTTTATTTAAGACGCCATTTATCAGTTTTTCTATACATTTGCAGCAAAAGCATTTCACAGTGATGCAAAGGGCCAAGAGGTGGTTACTAAGGAATTATTCAAAAAACTCTCTTGCAGAGAAGTTGCTCAGCATTCATGTTCAAGGCCACTGATTTCCTTATAACGGATTTTAATTTCCTATAGACTAAAATTTTAATGTTAAGTGATAACTTGAATCCGAAAAAAGTCAATCAGGATGTGGAATCACATTTTGGCAAGAGGGATGACATGACTGGGGCAAATTTGGATACTAATTTTTCATCAGTTCCCTGGATGCTTCTGAAGGATTCAAATGTACCCTGGTAATGGTTTGACAACACCTGGGTGGTGTTTGTGCGCTCTGGTTTATATACTAATGGAGGCTGTTAATGGTCCTATGGGAGTGATTCACAAAATGAATTACACTGCCCATTTTGTTGTGCCAATCTGGATCAGGTAGACAGGATACTGTGGAGGCAGGGATCTACTTTCTACCTCCTTTTTGCCATTACCAAGCTTGCTGGGTGGAAGATGAGATTCAAGATCAAATCCAATTATATCTAAAATCTCATTCCTATGAAACTTTATGAGAAGGTTTCACTGTACTCCATGCCCATACTCAAAACACTTCTGTTCTTTGCAGCAATAATAGCCTCTCATGATAAGGTTCTGCCTTCCTTAAAAGGTGAGGGATATATGGCACTCACCTGACTTCCCTTTAACCCATATGCCATGTACTTAGGTTTGTGGGATGGAAGGTAAGTTTAACAAAGAGTACCCTCTTTGCTATATGCTTTTCTATGAAGGCCACAATATGGAATCTTCATTGGGCTTTAGTCTTAATTGTCTTAGGTTTTTTTTTTTTCTTTTCCTAAGAAATCCATTAGGCCAAATATTGGTTTTATTTTCTACTACAATGTCTTCTAAATTGGATTCTGTAGTCATGTGCTTAGATAAGTTTGGAAAGGGTAAGCATTAAATGGTTATTTTAATTTTAAGTCTTCTCAGAATTGTCATTCCTGAGCTTTCAAGACTGGTCGTGTAGAGAACATTTTAGACACATGTGATCACCAAACTCTTTTGAAATGGTGTCTTGCTCTATCGCCCAGGCTGTAGTGCGCGATCTCGGCTCACTGCAAGGCAAATCCGCCTCCTGGGTTCATGCCATTCTCCTGCCTCAGCCTCCCAGGTAGCTGGGACTACAGGAGCCTGCCACCACGCCTGGCTAATTTTTTGTATTTTTAGAAGAGATGGGGTTTCACCGTGTTAGCCAGGAAGGTCTCGATCTCCTGACCTCGTGATATGCCCGCCTAGGCCTCCCAAAGTGCTGGGATTACAGGCGTGAGCCACCGTGCCCAGCCACCAAACTCTTTCTTATGGAGAATATTGTGGAAATAATGTCTCATGAAACACACATGGGATTTTGGCAGATTCATGTGGTAAATTTGGAGGTGTGCTTTCATTCTGGAATGAGGCAGTACTATTTGCATTCTGCAGCCTCTCTTTATTGTGTGCGCCCTGTTCAAGTACTAGGTGTTTTCCCTTTCCAACATTTTTGTATTTGAAGACTAGTATCAAAGGAATCTCATGATATGAACTTGATTGTCAGAGTGGGAAATGCACTACTCAGTTTGAAGAGTCTGGAGCAGCAATATGAAGACCCATGGGCTAAATGTACAATATGACGCACTGTCTGATTGAAAAATGAAAAACGCACTAATGAGTGTTAGGGCTGGAAGACACTTAGTTAACTATTTTACTCTTCTTATTTTACAAATGAGAAAATTAGTGCTCATTAAAGTAGAGTAGTCTATTCTTGGTTAGCAGCCAGTTAGTGAAAGAACCAGAATTAAAACCATTAGCAAATTAGTATTTTTTCCCATTACACTATTCTTCCTCACAATTCTTATAACATAATAGTAATGTAGTAAATGTTTACTGAATAAATAAATGATTACATTAATAATAATAACTGAGTATTTTCTCTAAAGCTGTCTGTCTATATTTTCCTTTGACATCTCTAGAATCATTCTCCTATAGTATTTTATAGCCTATCCTTCTAAATCGTAATTATTCGGATATCAAGTGAATTAATTTGTCATCCAAGTTTTTTCTTAATAGTCATAAAAATCAACACTTTATTTCAGAATTCTTCCACAGTTACCCATAAGGGAAATAAGAAAGAAACTGTATGGCATGGATGCTTGGTAATAAAGATGAAAGTGAGACTGATAAAGTATTCTTTGAGAACAAATTTCTCACTCCTGCTTCACACTCTCTCCTACCCACTAATGTCTAAAGTGGCTTTCATCACTTACAGATGCACCATCATGATAGCCAAATGAGTTCACAGTAGACATTTCTCTGTGTTCTTAATTTGTGAAGTCGCAGTGGCCTCTAAATCGCTGGACCCACACTTCCCTCTTATGGTCTATCATCATTGTGTTTTCTGGGAACAAGTAGCACACGCTGACCTTTTTGTATTCTATTCGGGAACATGACCTGTATTCAATCAGAATGACTAAGCCTGACATTTTAGTTTAATCATTCATCCAAATCTGAATTAATAGACCCATATGTGTGAATGCAAAGACACATCTGCATGCTATTAGGTGAGCAAATTTGTATATCTGTGTATCAAACAGGCATATAATGAAAGTCACAAACATTAGGTAAAAAAGCTATACCAATGCACTGTGACCTTTTTGGTGGATATAATGTCCTTAGTAATCTAAGACTTTGAAGAGAGTCACTCTCAAGTTGGCAGAAGGAGGTCAGAAAGAAGCTACTACACATTCTATAGTGACATGCTCCCCAAAGGAGAGTGAAAACGCTTCAGAAAGATAAGTCGAGTACTATGAGTTCTCTTCATATGGAATGTAGTGTGCATCTGAACCTCTTCTTTACAAGTGCTCCCAATTTCTCCCAGCTGTTTCATAACTGTTAGTGTCTCATACTAAGCCTCACTCCAGGGTTTTGATTACTGACATTCATAAGGTTAACTCATTTGTATAAATAGCTTGATGTCTCATGACAATCTACTGTGTTCAAGATATGAGTATGCAATATTTTGGCAACTATTCCTGAAGCTGAGTTTTACTTTTACATTCTTTAAGTAGTGGTGCTCTTTTTGTTAAGTAAGAAAAAAAAAGACCCACAGACCTCTTTATGAACTATACAAGTAACCAATTCTGTCAAGGTAATCTCATAAGCAAACAGAAAATGATGTCTGAAATGATATAATTCAGTGTGACTCAAAACACCTTCTGCCTTAAAACAGCTGTTTTTTTTTTTACATTTTCAGTTTGTTTTGGGGTGTATGTGTGTGTGTTTATGTGTTTGTGTGCATGTATGTGCACACATGCTCAAATTAGTCATGATTTAGTGTGAAGCATTTCTTTCATGTGGTCCTCTTTTAAAACAGAAAGCTTTAAGGGAGAGTGAAATAGTAAGCTCTTGATATTCTACCGTCAATAAACTTATGAGGTATTTTTCTCATCTGAGGAAAATGAAATTGAAATATTGAGTTTAGAGACACTGAAGACAGTTTTTGTTAATTTTCAAAAGTTTAAAATAACAAAACTTTGGAATTGGAAAGAAAGAACCCATACTTAATAGTCTTAATTTGTATTTGTGGGCGTTTGATATATCTTGAGGGTATCATTAAGAGTAGGAAATAGTCTTTTCACATATTGAGGTGGGTTAAGTGGAGTCCTCATGACTTAATTGTAAGAAGTATATTAATTTAATAGATGCAAAGTCAATAGCACTCAAACTACCATTTAAGTCAAATCACCCTTTATTCTTATATCCTGCACTTGATGCTCAATAAGTTGAATCAAAGATGCTTTTCAAAGTGAGTTGACAGTGGTCAGATTTCTTTTATAATCAGGTGCCAGGATGATTATGCACACATCACATTTACAGAGGCCTTCTTCTCAACTAGTAATTTCTATAACACTGGTTAGAAAAAAGTAGACAAGATGTGATTTTTGAGTACAGGTTCTCAAAAAATATGTGCAAAGCTGGAATGTAATTGTAGGCTGTATTATTAACTCAAAGGCTGGCATCATTTCAGCATAAAAAAAAACAGTTATGGGAATGAGGACCCCCTTTTTTTAATCATGAAAGAGCTTGTGTATGGATATTATGAGGGATTTTCCCGAGCCTTATTCTTAAACAGATTACACTATTCAAAGTCTCAAAGAATCAAAATCGTGCTCAGCTGGGGCAGTCAATGTGCAGTCTAAACATGTGACAGATGCAGAGAAAACTTCAAAGATGCCATTACAAATGCCTGTGGAGATATTTAAGGAGCCAGATGCTACTGTTTCATGTCTTCCGCAGCTCTGAATGTGTCCTGTGATCACCTTCCAAAGAGGAGGTGTGGTTCAATATGGTGAGGAACAGAATGCCACCTAATCTTTTTGTTGTTATTGTTTGCATACATTGTATGGTTGGGATGTGAGGGTTCGGGATTAATGATGCTAACAGGGAGGATATGTATATGAATTTGCTGTTCCTTATAAAAACATGAAGGCACAACTGCAGCGAAATATGTATATGATATATTCTGTGAGAGCTCTCCTGTCTAAAAAAACATGATTTATAGGTGTGTATTGCCATGGAAGCACTTTTTTTTCTTTAACTTTCACCATTTATTTAGACACTAAAAGAGGTAATAAATATATTCATTATGGTTGATGTTTTATTTCCAATTTTGTTTTGGTGTTGAAAAATAAATTACTTGAGACAACATATTATTAAGTGCATGTTTCATTTTCATCACTACTGCATTCTGGAGAGGAACTTAAATAATATTTTGAGATAGAATGAAGCCCCAGGTAAATACAAAGGTGGTGAGATTTAACAAAAATTCTACAAAACACCACCTTCCTTTATTTTATATGGGTTCTTTATTTTTAAAGTTTTCTTCTCCATAATAGACTATGGGAGAGAGTTTATTCTATCTCAACTTTAAAAAATACAATTTCATAGGCTTATTATTCCAAATAGAATAAAGGAAAAATAAAGACAACTTCTAGGAAAGATAGAATATAGCAAATAAAACAAACCAAAACATTTGAGTCACTATGTAATGTTGAGCATATTTTTTACATTGCAAAGTGATTCTGTCCAAATTTATTCTTTTTATTACATGTATGATTTATCCTAGCCTATCTTCTGTTAGATCAAACCTATGGAGAGATTATTTTATTAATTTCTGAATTGAAATTTGTGGTGTATTACAAAAAACATATACATAATTGTCTACATGTAAAGGGATGGCTATAAGTGGAAAATAAATAGCAAAGGATATTTTTCTTTCTAATGTAAACATCTGGCAGTAATCCTTGCTTACACAATTAATGGGCATTTAATTGGCAATGATCAGTTTATTGCTACAATATGAAGTGAATGTTTCCCCAGGAACAAACAGCTGTTGCAAGAATTTCACAGTGATTTAGCAAACACCAGGTGATAGCTGTATCTAGAATGAAGTGCTCTGTCTCTCAGCAAATCACAGTGCACTGGAAAAGAAAAGAAAAAACAAAACTAGGTTAAAAGTAGCATAGTTGGAGAGACTGATTGTCGTTGACATTAAAACCTACCCAAAGACCAAACTTAATAAAACAACAGATTAATTACATTAGATGGTATTCAGGTATTCATGCTTCAAATAAAAAGAAAGAAATAATTTCTCTAAGAAGCTACTAAGTTGGCATGACATTCATCTATTTAAAAGTAGTATTTTATGTCTTATTTTAGAGATGTAACAGTTGATGAGATGTGTTTTTGTATTCTAATATTTTATCTTTTTATAAGTCTTAGAAAATTTGATAGTCATGATTCTAATTTTTTTATTAAAAAGTTATTGAAGTCATTCAATGGTTACTGACAATTATTTTTTTCTTAATAGATTTTATTCAACTGTCTAAAATTAAATGTACCACTTTTTAATTTGCATTGCTTGTGCGCTGCTTTCCCATTAAGTTTTAAATAAAAAGTTTTTCATTTTTCATTATGCACTCTTATTACTAATTTAATAAAATGATAATAGCTATGCAAACTTTCTGTTACTACTCAGCTTTTGGCATAGATTAAATTATACATTTTAAATGTAGCACGTTGGCAGACACTGTGATTTCATAAAGCTGAGTTTCATTAGTGAAGAAAGTAATTTTGCTTTAGCAAAAAAACAATGCTTTTATTTACTATGCTATTTAGTATTAGCTCATGCTAGAGTCTATGAACAATGAACTCAAATGAACAAAGCATCAAGGGCCAATTTATAGAACAATGCTTTTATTTTTTCATGCATGCATTCTGTAATAATTCATCTCCATGACAAAAGCAGACAATCAATCATCTTCTATTGTGCCTTTCTCAATAAAATTACCATTCTTGATGTAACAAAAGAAAGCTGCCTAAGTAACAGGAACAGTTTTACATACTCAAATCAATAAATTGACCATACTTCAAGAAACCTTTACCCATTAGTATGACAATGCAGTTTTATGTTTAACTTATCCGTATTAGTATTAAATTATTGTTAAGTTCCATTGTTCCTTTTTTTTCATTCAAGAAAATGAAAAATTTAAGAAAGTATTTTAAAGGAATGCTTTCAATTGTTTCAGGGACAAAACTTTTTGGCCTAAGAGTGTTGAAATACTATCATCTTGTAATTTTGTGTAAGTTGAAAGATGTCACATTTAGCAAATGAAATTCCTATATGTGTAACTCTTAAAATCATATGGCATCTATATACTACTACAAAATGTGTTGTGAAATCATGTAAAAATAGCAGATTTAAGTTGATCTTGTAATACATGGTATGGTTCCTAAAGTAAGATGTTTATATTGTAGAGTATGTTAAACAAAACAACTTGTCCACATATTTCAAAAAGTGTAATATGTAAATATGATGTAAAGAAAACTTAAGTTCAAAGGTTAAGTACAAATTTCCACAGCAGGAAAATCATGACGAAATGTTATAGATATAGCTACATACCCATTGTGAGTAACTAGCTATTTTATTTTCAATTAGAATGGCCCCATAAAAAAGTAAAGACTTTAGAAATTTACTAGCTAATGTAGAGTACAATACAGAGATATGTATTTCACTTTCATATGATTTATAAATGCAACACTATTTTTGGTCTAAAGTATATCTTAAAGAAATCCAATGGAATTACAACAAAATTCTTAGATTAAAATGTGAATAGTTCCAAATAACCTACCAAAGCAACAGGATTAATTTGAGCTAATAACACTCATGCCATTAACCACTCCAAAATTCATAGCACTTTAGAACCTCTGAAGACTTTCTTTAATTGTATTTTTTTTTATTTCTTAGTTAATGAGGCCAGGCCATAACATGTTTCAAGAAAACGAAATCCTTTGCTGCAGCAATGCAAATGCAGTGACTTAGTATCTAAAATACTATAGAGTATAAATGACTGAGAATAGTTTTATTGAAGTACATAGGCCATAACAATATTCATAGTTCACAGTAGTTTATACATCAATTATCTAATTAAATTCTGAATATTATCTGCTCATAATATTAGTGGTTTCTGAATTTACAGTATCTTCATGGGTTAATTCACCATGTCACAAGAATGGCATTCTAAATTTGAGAGTAAAAAATAAATTACTGTATATTTTGTCAGATTTTTTAACCACTAGCAATTAATTTGAAAAATTGCAATAAAAAGTACTCCTATAATGGAAAGTTTAACGTAAACAATGAAAATTTTACTACATTCTATTGTAAATTAAATGTGTTAAAGAAAATATTAGGTCATAATAGACTTTAAAGTTTTTTTTTAATTTTGTTTTCTTTTCCCTATGAATCTGTTAATTCATGTTTATTGAGTTCCAGGTTAGTGGGATGTAATGAGTTATCTACTGAGAGAGATTTATTATTAACAATCAGCTCTTATTAAAAATATTTTTTATTTATGTGTTATTCTAACTCAATTCAAAGGAACTTATTTCAGGGAATACTGGAAAGTCATTTTATGTTGGATACTTCATTTTTGTCTTAACGATCCTTAGCTATAGTTGCTGAAGAAAGGAAAAGCAGAAGATATAATTCAACAAGAAAACATAATGTTGTTTGTCATACCATGACAACTATATTGCTGAATTTTCTTGAACTGTAACTTAGCTTCATAGAGACTTTATGCCAGGGATCAAGATTTGATTTTTTTTCCACATGTAGAAACTTTACAGCTCTACCAGTCAATTGCTTTCTCTAGTAGCCATCTCAGACTCTTTCCCACACTCCCATATCCTCTCTCCCTTCCTCTTTCTTTCCTTTCCCCTCCTCCTTCCCTAATGCTGCCAGATCAACTAAAGTGTAATGAACAACGTACCTAGGATTTCCTTACAACCTTCACTTTGAAGGCAGAATGGAAGGCCCCTGAAATTCCCATCAAGTGCCATTTCATTAGCCCTGGGACTTTGTTTAAATTACATAGCCATTACTACTGTCTGTGAAAGCCCTTGGTTTCTTTCTCTTATGGATTGTAATATTTATTTCTAACACACCTTTCAACAGCAAAGCTGAAGAAACTAAAGTCACCTATGCTGGAAGGTACATAAACAAGAGGATTCTATCAAAATTTGAAGTGTTTTTGTTTTGTTCTGTTTTGTTTTGTTTGCCCCACTTTAACAGCCTTATTCAGATCAGTAGAGTGCTTCTTATTTTGGGCTGTACTTTCACTGAATCTTAATCCTGGCTAATCTGTCCTTGTTAGTAAGATGTTGGTTTGAAATTACAGTTTTTGAAAAAATTTTGGCAGATAATACAAGTTAAAATCATAATTATTAGAGAAAATTCCAGGCTGACCTTTCTGACCAATCAACTTGCACCTTGAGATTAGTGTACTGTAGAGCCTCTCACACTTTAGTGAGCATCAGATTCACCTGGAGGGCTTATTGAAACACAGTTCACTGGCCCCCACTCCGAGAGTTTCTAATTCAGCAGAAGATTGGGTAGCAGAGAATTTGCCTTTCTAACAAATTCCTATGGTATGCTGATTCTGCTGGTCTGGAGACAAGAGTTTGAGAACCACTGTTGTGTTAGTCGATCTAAAAGATATTTTACATCTTACATTTGTGAACCCTATAATCTAGTGAATATATCATATCATGTTGGGGTTTCTAAAAAAATATGACTTAATAGTTTGCCAAAGACTACATTATTTTGTATAATATGAACTGCATGCTTAATGTTTTTGACTCAGGCAGTTTGTGCCTTCAGGCTGATGTCACCAAATCCTAAACTTATTCTGCAAAGCTGGGTATTTTTACCAGATGTTGCTTTTGGAGATTAAAATTATTTATAAACCATAGTTGTCAAAGTTCTGATTAAAGACAAATTTCTTTTAATACTTGTACTTCAACAAAATCAAGATTTGTAATGCCTTGACTCATACTTTTCTTTCTTATAATGAAACCTTCCTGCCTCTACCTGCTTTGCTACCCAGTGGAGAATGTGCATCATATCACTTCAATCACTCTCTTGCCAATTATCTCCTTTCTGATTTCTGTTTGCTCTTCAAAAATCTAACTCTAAATACATTCAATTATCCCTCTTTCCCTAAACTATACACAGTCTGCTGAGTGCTGATGAAAAGAAAATCACACTGCATAACCACCACAAATCTATGACCTCCAATCTCAACTGGGTCCGTCTTGCTGTCTCTAGCAGCCCTTTCTTCAGTTGCTTTTTTTTTTTTAACCTGCTGTACCTATTCTAAAACTTATCTTTCAAATTTACTAGGCAACCACAATATTCATCACTCTGCAAATACCTGCTTTACAGAGAAAGTGCTAGAAATTAAATAAAACACTCTCTACCGTCATATTCACCCTTAACCTCAACAAGAAGAAAGAGGAAGTTCTCATTCTTAAAGCAAATCCATTTTCAGTGTTCTGGATGTACCTCTTCGTAAGACCTCATTTCCTTGATTATTCCCCATTCCAACCATATATTTCTTTTTCTCTCCACTTTCTTAATATCAGCATTAAAACCATGGTTAAATTTCTTCCAGTTTTTCCATGTTTCTTTTTTCCAGAGACCCACCTTCTCATCCTTTCCCTGGCACACTTATTAAAGGATTTGCCTCGTCTCATCCTCACCACTTCTAATCTATTTACTTCTCAGCTCGTGGCTCACAACTCTTTTCTAGAAATATCTTCTTTCCTTACCTTCTCCGACATGTTGACTGCTTTTTTTCACTCTATCTATTCTTCAGATACTGTTCTCTTTGCTGGTTTCCCAAAGCAGGGTGATCTCAACACCCAGTCTTTGTTATATTTTCAAATATAGCTTCCAGCCTGGTTTACTCCTTGAATACAAACTGGTGTATCCAACTGCCAACTGGAGATCTTTCCTAGAAGTCCCACACTCACTCCAAATTAAACTTATCATCTTGTTCCCTAAAACGTGCTTCTTATCATGTGGGTTTTTAATTCCATGAAAATATAGGATAACACAGTATATAATATTTTACCTGGAGCCAACAGGTCTTAGAGTGCCACATTGCCACTATGTGAGTTGGTATAAGTCACACCACTACATCTTTGTTTCTTCTCTGTAAAATTAGAATAACAAAATACACAAAAATATTTATATTTTGTTTTACATAAATTATCTTTTCAGGTACTTAAATGTTACTGCTTTATAAAAATGGTGCTTGACTTGTTTAAAAAAAGCTAACATATATTCAAGACATAGACACAGTTAGGCTTGTGGCTAAGCAAAACTGGAGATAACAGGAGCAGCAAAAATAAGAATCAAAAGGAGAACTTAATAGAATTGAGCTATTAATTTTAGGGAAGGAGAGAAAGCCGTAACTTAATGGCCTATGTGACATGATAGGATCAACAATAGTAATGATTTATCTTATCCGGTGACTATTGAACAGAAAAGTGTGGACCAGATAAAGAGAGATTGTGATTATATATTAATACATATTTTCTGACAGTGAGAATTATTAAACATTGCAATGAGTTGCTTTGGAGGTCTCTAAGAATTGGATAGATTTTCACTAGTCCTGCAAGATCCTGACACATGAAATTGCATAGGGATATAGTAGGTACTCCTGAGGCACCCTTCATGATTCTATGACAGCTCTGAACATTTGCTTTAAGATATTTGAAACAAGAAATTTAGATTAATATTCTTGGAATCATTCTGAAGGTTTAATTCAGTCTGAAAATTAACAATTAGTCATCTAACTCACAAAATGGCTTTTGTATCTTTTACTTTTTCCCCTGTCCAATTAATCATACAATCTGTTTCAGATGAAAGATTCAAACATTTGACTGTGATCAGATTGGCCCCATACTCAAAGACATTCACAGATTTCTTAGTTTGGATCTTTACATCCTTGATCTGATCCCCAAATAACGTTCTAGCCCAATCTCCACCTCCATTCCTTCATGAATCATAAGTGTAGACAACCCTCATCCCACTTATTGACAAACTGGCTCTATACTTTTTCTTCCTCCTTTTCTCCCATCTGTGTGTATGCCTATTGTCTAACTGCACATGCTATTCCCACCACGTGCAGTGCTCTTTTCCTTTCTATCTATAACAATTTTACTCACTGTTCACATCCTGTGAAGTTTTCCCTTCTCATCAGATGCAGGCCCACTATGCAGCTATAATTTTTTGTACCTTTATCTCTAATTCTAGATTATAAATTCCACAAAGCCGGAGTCTCTTTCCTATATATCATTATACTCTCTGTGGGGTACTGGCTGCTTTTACATAGTACACAGTTTCCGCAAATTTGTCTAACTATAAGAATCACAATTAAGGATGCAGATTCCTGGGCTCAGCCTGGCTACTGAATTAGGATCCTTAAGAGTGGTGGTAGGGAATCTCATCAGAAGGAAAGTTTGGAAATAACGAACACTCAAGTACTTAGTGAAAGGGAGTTAAATAAGTGAATGAACACATTCCTTTTTGTTTCTTTGGAGTTTTCTATTCAAGAACATTTACTCGAGTGTATTTTTCTTTGGCTTTTCTGCCTTTCCTGTCTCTCACATCTCCACTGAAACACTAGTTAGAAGGGTGTTAAACTCAGCAAAAATTACTTTCATTAGACAATTAATAAATAATATTCGGAGCAACCTTGTAACTCTTACAAACAACGAGTAGTTTTGAACATTTTCATCTGGTAAGAACGAGTTTAAAGTAATGGAGTAGGCACAGTGAGAAGACTGCAATGGAGTGTCTCTAGATGTTTTTAAGTCACTAGGTCAATTTCGGCTGGATGGACTTCTTCACAGGCAGTTTAGAACTAAGGGAAAAGCCTGAACCAAAAGACCACTCATCCTTGTTTTATAAAAAACTTGGTTATGTGACCTTTGGAAAGTTCCTTAATTTCACAGAGCTCAATTTATTCATATGTAAATGAGGGGGTTGGAGTAGCTGATCTCTAAGGTCTCTTTCAGCTCTAAATTCCATGATTCTCTGATTCTTGTTTTAGCTGAGAATTTCATTTGTCTATGTGATTTCTTTCTTGCCTCTGAAATTATAATTGAGGGTTGATTATACGTATCCAGCGCAATTATCCATAGATCATAAAGATTTTTATTATTATATGTGGGAGATTAAGATGTATGAAGGGCATAAAAATGAAATTTCTACAAAGTGTAATGATAAAAATAGTGTTTTATATTATAAATTTTCTTCTTTAGAATATTATAGTGGCCCTTTATTAAACAATTAAGATCAATACTTAATATTTAGTGTGTTTCCATTCTTAAACTAATAAGAGACCTGAATTTAAAATATATGTGTATTTAACATACCTTCATATAAATTTATGTTACATCATTATTAAAAGCACTGAGCCATGGCAAATGATCTATTACATCATGATTTACTGTCCTGTATTATATTACTTGATGAATTATAGCATGTCATGTTTTGATACCTATAATTTTTAAGATAATTAGAGATACAAACAAAAAAAGTTCATTACTTTTGAGCATATAATTTAAAGAGCTGATGGCACCATATGAGAAATACAAAAATTAAGACATTTTATAAATTATTCACATTATATCTGTTTTTCTACTCTTATGTTTTAGTATTATATCAGCCATTTTCTTGGAAATATAATCCCGTTTTTCCAAAGTACTAAAGTATTTTGCCTACTAGCCTACTCAACTTTTATTATCAGCATAAAGAATCTGCCCAATGAATCAACAAAGATAGTTCTTAGTTGAATCATAGAAAAAAAGGTAATTTTGACAGAAAAATTGTCTGCACTTTTAATCTGATTAATAACTTAATTCATATGATGTTAACTATAAATTCGAATGAAGTAGGAATACTATAATTTGCCAGAATTAAAAGGTGATCTGAAAACCTCACAATTTCTTAAATGCCAAATATTTATCATTTAGATACATTTTGGATGCAAATATAGAAATTTTCAATACTGAGTTAACTTTTCTTAATGAAATGATTATAATGTAACAGTATTGCTATTGAGTTGGTTCTGGGTATGCAGCAGAGCTAAATTCTGTTTCTGTCTACCCAATTTTCTAGCTTTATGGGCTAGTTAGACAACTACTTAAACTCCCGAAACTCACTTTTTCATACGTAAAATGGGGTTAATAATCCTCTACTTCTTAGTAATGCTGTAATATATGAAACTACACATTAACTTTCCCTAACAAATTGCTGGACTACTGAAAAGTTCTCAATAAATATTAGCTGTTTGTTTTAGGCTTGTGCAATACTTCTTATTTACTAACTGATTTTGAAAAGTTTATCTTTTCTTCTTTACTTCTTTTCATTTGAGTTTTGAGACATTCGATGTGTACAAAGTTTTTTTTTGAAAAGTCTATATTCATCTGATTAAATCCTTCATCAGTTTAGAGATTATGCATCCTCTCAGACCAGTGTTTTCCTGATTGCATTGGCTCGGAGAATGTGAAACTATTTAGTCACTTCTCTACAGAAGTTTTTCTATATGCTTATATTTTCAAGAACCTCCATAGCTTAATAGAGCTTAGAAAGACAAAACACTAATGAAAATATGAAAAAACTCAGTTTATTGTCATATAACAAAAGTTATTATGACAGTTTATTTGAATTTGAATCTCTGTTGAATTTTTTAAAATTTTGAATTAAATGAGAAACCTTGTCCATGTATCCTCTTTTTTGGCCTGCATATGTTTTGAATAAAAGGTAGTAGTATAGATTTTTAAATATGTGTGCTGGATATCTTTCTTCCATTTGCTTCTCCAAATACTCCATCCTTCACCTTTCTCTGTGCCCTAGGAAGTGTTTCTGAATGGATTATAACAATAGGGTTCTTGGCCTTCTAGCTTCCTGTTGGGTTTAGCATGTGGAATTCAACAGGGATGGGAGGGAAGAAAGAAATAGAGGTTGGGGTTTATTCCTCCACATCCCTCCCTGCAGGTTTGTCTGAGACTGGCTGCATCTCTCTATCACAATTTACAGCTCATGCCAGATGGCCCCGCCACTCAGGCCTCTCCCTGTCTCACCTGGTTCTGGAAAATGCTGTCTCCCCTGCCCTTTCAGGCCAAGGGATAGGAGTGATAATGATACTTTTATATTTTTCTAGCCCCTAACCTAGTACTAACTCTGTGGTTTGTTTACATTCTTCCCACAGTTTTATAATACTCACATTTATAATGCATTTTTATTACTATTTGAATTGTAATTCCTTTGAGAACAAAAATTTGTTACAGTTTAATTCACCTCATTTTGTAATCATAGGGTTGTGGCTGTATAAGGATAGAAATAATGGGTAAATTAGATAACAGTGCTGGAATTGAGGCTTTGAGTTGGGTAAGGTGTAAAGATAAGTGCTGGGTAAGGGCCAAGGGATTTCAGGAGGATGTGGAGGGAACCTGGAAGTTTCCAGGGTTTCACTGACAAAGGCACTGGATTCTACAGGATTCTGCTGTCTCCCCAGTACACTGTAGCAGCTAGAGAAGGAACACAGATAGGGAGAGAAAGTAGAGGGTTTTTTAATGTATTTTTTTATATACATACTGCATGGTGTATAAGCTGATGACTTTGCTATGTTGGTGAGCTCAGCTTAACACCTTTCGTGAGAGTACTCTTAGATACAATGGAGTCGAAGTATAAATAAAAGATCAACATTGGTGTTTTACTAAGATATTTCAGAGATATCTATTTCTTGGGGATGAAAAAATTGAGTTATATACAATTGAATAGTCTTCAAATATATATATTTCAATATATGTGTGTGTATTTATATATATACATACACACACACACATATACATATGTTATAGTCAATTTTATAGAGGAAATAGATTCTAAAAATATCTATTGATGTCCACATACAAAAATAAACTGTAGACACAGACCTTACATTTTTCACAAAAATTAACTCAAAATATAATACAGACCTAAATGTAAAAAGCAAAAATATAAAACTTCTAGAAAGTAACATATGTGATAACCTAGATGACTTTGGGGTTGATGTTGACTTTTTAGATATGACATCAAAGGGATGATCCATGAAAGAAAGATTTGGTAAGCTGGAATTTCTTAAAATTAAAAACTTCTGCTCTGTGAAAAATATTGTCAAGAAAATAAAAAGAGAAGCTATAGACTGGGAGAAAATATTTTTAAAAGACATGTCCAATAAAGGACTATTATCTCAAATCTACAAAGAGCCCTTAAAACTCAAAGATAAAAAAACAGCCTGATTAAAAAATATACCAAACACCTTAACAGACATCTTGCCTAAGAAGATACACAGAGGACAAATAAGCATATGAAAAGATGTTCCATATCATATGTTATCAGAGAAATGCAAATTAAAACAACAATTAGATACCACTGCCCACCTATTAGAATGACAGAACCAAATGCTGGAAACGATGTGGGGCAACAGAACTCTCACTCATTGCTGGTGAAAATGCAAAATAGTACAATGACATTGAAAAAAAGTTCAGCAGTTTCTCACAAAATTAAATATACTCTTATCATATGATCCAGCAACTGTGCTCCTTGGTATTTACCCAAAGGAATTGAAAACGTATGTCCATGCAAAAAACCAGCCCATGGGTGTTTAAAGCAGCTTTACTTATGATTGCCAAAACTTAGAAGCAACCAAAATGTCTTCCAGTTGGTAAATAGATAAAGAAGCTGGTACATCCAGATAATGGAATATTATTCGGTGTTAAAAAGAAATTAGGTAACCATCTGCAAAAAGATATGGAGGAAACATAAATGCATATTCCTAAATGAAAGAAGCCAATATGAAAAGGCTACATACTGTGTGATTTCAACAATATGACTGCTATTGATTGAATATGCTCCCCAAAGTTCATGTGTTGGAAACTTAATCCCCAATGCAACAGTGTTGGAAGGTGGGGCCTAATAAGAGGTGATTAGGCATAAAGACTCTTTCTGCATAAATGGATTAATGTGATTATCAAAGGAGTGGGTCTGTTATAAAAGCAAGTTCAGCCTCTCTTGCCCTCTTGCTCTTGGCCTTTCTTGCCCTCTGCTTTTGTAACTAGACGATGATGAAACAGCATGACGGCATTTGTCAGATGCTGGCATCATGATCTTTGACTTTCCAGACTAGAGAATGATGATCCAAATAAATCTCTGTTCATTATAAATTACCCAGTCTCAGGTATTCTATTACAGCAGCAGATAATGAACTAAGACAATGACATGTTAGAAAAGGCAAAAGTATGGAGGCAGTAAAAAGATCAGTGGTTGCCAGATAGCAGTGAAAAGTGAGGGGTGAATAGAATGACTAGAGGAACACAGAGATTTACAGAGCTGTGAAACTATTCTGTATGACACCGTAATGGTAGATGCATGTTGTCATGCACTTGTCAAACCCATTGGATGTACAAGACCTAGAGTGAACCCTAATGTAAACTATGGATTTTGGGTGATAATGTCAATGATAGTGTTAGGTTTCATCAACTATAACAAATGTACCACTCTGGTGAAGTATCATCAACTATAACAAATGTACCACTCTGGTGAATGGTGAACAAAGGCACCATTATCTGTTGATAATAGGGGAAGGTATGCATGTATGAGGGCAGGGGTTATATGGGAAATCTCTGAAACTTCCTTTGAATTTTGCTGTAAACCTACTCTAAAAAAAATCAAGGTTTTTTAAAGGTCTATGAAATCAATATAGAGTGTTTTTTTAAGTTTGCTACTATATTCAACATCATTAATTAGTAGATGTGTTTTTGCCTAGAGTTTCACCAACTGTATGTTTTCTCAAGAATGTGAATATTTTGTAATGATTGCCTTTTGCAAGGTATTGCATCCACATAATTTCTAGGGCATCTATATTGCTTACTTATTAACAATCTACAGAATTGCAAAATTGGATCAGTGAAGAACTGAAGGTAGTAGATAAGTCCAATTGTAATCCTTAAACCTGTTTAATCCCTAAAGGTACATTTGTATAAAAAAGCTAGAGATGAGATTATGAGCACATCATATGTATTGATTTATCTATAACCTACAAATTTGATTGAACATAACTCTATTCCTTGATTCTAAATATATTTTGTGAGTCAAGGAAATAGAGCTGGGAGAACATTTACTTTATCACACAATCTTTTCAATGAAGATCCTGCACCTTAGATTTCTAAGCACTAGGGTTTGAATTCAAGAAAACTTTTAGGTTATATTTTGGATAATTATGAAAAAGTTAAGTAATATAAGAATTCTCTGCAAATATCTGATTAGAGTCAAATATTTAGATTAGTGTGTCCTCTTGAGAAGAGGAATCCTACAATTTACCATCATTTTACAGAAGAGCTTTGTTATGCACATGCGATTACTTTATGTTACAGTTTTAGAAGGAAAAAACTAAGGCAGAAGAAGGGCAAGCATATGTAAATTGTATTATCCACTGCATTTAGGAGATAGTATGTAATCTTGACTGCCTAGAGAGACATAATTAGTTTGTTTTCCTTAAAAGATGAAGAGGATTGAAAACTCTCTATATGCTCTTAAGTGACCTATTAAAGCCATACTCATCATTACTATAGATTTTTTTAGGGGGGATGGGCTTCTAGCTCATTTGAAGCTGGCTCTTTACTAATAGAAAAATTCAGATATTAACTGTTGAATTACATTTTGCTGAGTGACTAGACTTTCAAGGGTAGAGGTTTCATTTTGTTAGGATGTTAGTTTACCTGGTATGGTTCAGCTTTTGTGTAGGAAATAAAAATATATGCCATTAAATCTTGAAGGAAAGGCACACAAGAATAATTATGATTGGCCAATTGTTAATATAACTTACATTACATTTGAGTGAAACCTTCAAATGATATATAGAGAGGGTGCTACAAGGGAACTTACAAAGAAGTTGACTATGGTGATATATAAAAATATTTGATATAGCTTAGGCACACAGAAATCTCCTACTGAAAATCCAAAGACAGTTTTATAGGAATAAGAATACATGTAAAAATTAGTTAACTATTTTTCTTTATACAGATTCACAGAGAGGTTTACTATTCAAGAATCCTCTTCTTTTTTATTTGCATGCAGATGTAACATAATTTGCTAAGTGTCTTAAATCTGTAACATGATTACCTTCCTTTATTCTATGGGAAGTCCCTGCAGCAAGTTTTAACTACCACATTGGCTCAAAATATTGTAACTCATATGCTACTTAGCTCTGAAAAATACATGTTCATCCTCTGTTGAACAAGGAACATGAAATACCTTCCTGTTTGTGGGCTTTGTTCTACAAATATTAATGCACCCTTGAAACTGATTTGATGAGTTTTACCTTTATTTTAAAACTCCAGTGCTAAATTCCCATATTACATTTTCAGGCCCATGGCATATAGGATCAGCTTTGGGCAAAAATATTATTTTGTTTCCTATTTCATTAGTTTTTTTTCTGGCAAACCTAATATACCACCCATGCTTCTCAAAATAACCAAAATAAGCTGAAAAACTGGATGGCAAGTGAAAGCAAAGACGACTTAGTCTTCTCAGAATCTCACAGAAACTAATTTATTTTCCAAATACTAAGTAAGCATTTACTATACAACAGATATTTTGGGGGTTTCTCACCAACACTTCATTGAACAAAAATGGAAAATACCCCTGTCCTCATCGCCATTACATTCTAATAAGAAGGAGGTTAAGACATATTTTAAAAAGTAAAATTAAAATAGTGGTTTTCCAGGCTATGGAAAAGGATGAAGTGGGAAAGAAAACATATGAAGTATCAGCTGTAAGGTGATCAGGAAAGGACTGAATGAAAAGGTAACAGTTGAGCTAAGACCTAAAGATGGAGAGAAGCAATCCTTCAGGCAGAAGAGAGAGTGAATGACCCCACTTAGGGAACACCTGGTAATTGGAAGAAGAGCAAGAAGACCAGAGGGGCTGGAGCAAAAAGAGTGAGAAAAACTGCAGAAGGGGTAGAAACAACCAGAAGTTGAATCTTGTCAGTTAGGGTAAGCTTGTGTAAAATCAATGCTTTTATTCAGAGGGAGACAGATAGGAAGTCTGATTTATATTATTATCTGATTTATATTATTAAAGAATGATTCTGGTTGCTGGTTTGGGAAAAGATGATAGGCTATATGAGATGGTCAGTTAAGAGCCTTTTGGCAATAAGTCAGGCTAGAGATGAGGGTGAGTGGATCAGGCTGGAGATAACGGAGGTGGTGAGAAATGATTGGAAGGGAGATGATGTAGAAGTTTAATCTATGGATTGTAGAGATTCGAAAGTGCAAGCTCATTAGGAAGGCCTAACATGCCATAACTTAAAGGTGGTGGAATCTGTAAGAGTATTTTTAAAAATTCAGAAACAGGAAAACTTCTGTGAGTAGAAATTCCCTTTTCACATGGATATATAATAAACATATTCATATGGTATTGTTATATAATAAGTCAGTGGTTCTGTTATAGATTGCTTGACTGAAATTAAAATAAGAGAAAAATATTTATCTAAATTGAAGAAGCTAAAGAATTAGCTGAGGATTATAATAGGTTAATAGTTTAGGACTTCATTGTCAAATGGTTGGTAGAATGCTTAATTGAAATTCTGTAACTAAAAATAGAGTATGTACATAAAATTCAAAGGAGGAAAAGTGTATTGACATTGGCCTTGGCAAATGGATGGCTAAAAGATCAATATTTGACTAGTTGAGACAATAATACTTATCAATGAAAAGAGAATTACATGCAAAATCCTAGTGAGAGAAGGAAGGGAGGGAGAGAAGAGGCGATTAATTTTTGTTGAATGCTGACTATATTCTAGAAACTGTGCTGTGAGTTTTTCTTACATTATCTCATTTAAACCTCAGAATACTCCAGAAAATGAAATTAAGAGGAAAGCCATTAGGAAACTACTTAGCATTGAAAGTAAAGCAACAAGGAGACCTGGAAAAGCAACTGGTTCTATGCGTGCAAGAAATTGAATGATGGGTGAGGAATGGGAAGACAGAATTAATGCTTTCATAATGAAGTTACTGAAGAATTTTAAGTAGTGTTGTGACTACCATATTTGCATATGGTCATGTTGGTAGCAGTGTGGAGGCTAGGATTACAGAAAGCTAAGCCTGGAACAACAAAAAAGGACTAATTGGGAGGAAGCCGAATCAGTAAACATAAAAAATTAGTATGACCTGAAGTAAGGGAAGTAACTAAGAAGATGCTAAGAATGGACTAGATTCAAGAAATATTAAGAAATTTAAAACAAAAGAATTTGGTGATTATGTGGCAAGATGAGATGTGAGATTTGAATGAAGAAAGACAGATAAAGAAAAATTGTATAGTTTTTGAATTTGTGACCAGGAAAAGGATATTTCTGTTTGAAGAGAGGAGAAGGAAAAAAGAAAGAAAGAAACAAAGAAAGAAAGAGAAAGAAAGAAAGAAAAGAGAAAAGAGAAATGAGAGAGGAAGGAAGGAGGGAAGGGAGAGAAAACAATATAAATTTGGGCTTCTATAAGAAAACATAGGTATACATGTGCCATGGTGGTTTGCCACACCTATCAACCCGTCATCTAGGTTTTAAGCTCTGCATGCATTAAGTATTTGTTAATTTATATTAATTTTAGCCACTGTCTTCATTCATTGTGTGCTGCTATAACAAAATGCCTGAGGCTGGATAATTTATGGAGAACAGAAATTTATTCTCTCACAGCTACAGAAGCTGAGAAGCCCAAGATCAGGTCATCTTCTTGCTGCGTCCTTACATGGTGGCAGGAGGAAGGGCTGAAAAGGATTGAATTCTGTGTCGTCACGTGGTAGAAGAGCAGAAGCAAGAGGGCTCACTCCTGTAAGACCTTTTTATGCCAGCATTAATCCATGACCTAAACACTTCCCATTATGCCCTATTTTCCAACATTGTTGCATTGGGGATTAAATCTCCAACACATAAATTTTGAGGAACATATTCAGACCATAGCAATCACTAAGTTTGTGGTAATTTGTTATATAAACAATAAGAAATTAATATGTTACTATTTTTTTTTGAGATAGAGTCTTGCTCTGTTGTCCAGGCTGTAGTGCAGTGGTGCAATCGCGGCTCACTGCAACCTAAGCCTCCCAGGTTCAAGGGATTCTCCTGCCTCGGCCTCCTGGGTAGCTGGGACTACAGGCCTGTGCCATCATGCCCGGCTAATTTTTTGTATTTTTAGTAGAGAAGGGGTTTCACCCTATTAGCAAGGATGGTCTCGATCTCCTGACCTTGTGATCTGCCTGCCTCAGCCTCCCAAAGTGCTGGGATTACAGGCGTGAGCCACCGTGCCTGGCCAAGAAATTAATATGTTACTTTTGTCTATAGAAGGGGAGAATGGGAGAGATAGGAAGACAGATGAGAGCACAGAAAATACACACAAAGACACACATGAGTGTGTGTATAATGTGTATGTGTGTATGTGTGTGCATAATAGATATGTGCATGTTTGTGTATATATATACACACACAAATGCACTCATAACATAGATATGAATGTTTACACAATATGTATATGTGTGTATGCATGTGTATTCATACATATATATGTATTTGTGTACATGTGTATGTGTTAAATATGTGTGTGTGTATATATTATATATTACATATTATATATTATATATTATTTATATATTGTATATTGTATATATATAAAATCATCATCATCATGGATCCTTCAGACTGCCCCATGACAATTGGATGGCAGATTGGAATCTACTTATTGGGATGTTTTAATTATATTCAATTATATAAACAGTAACCACTCTATTATGATGATTTTGCTCAGTTCTTGTCATACACATTTGTCAAGGACTAAAGAAGCAGAGTTGACAGGTATACTGTTGGGCAATTTTATATTTGTGTACTTGTAACACTTGTATGCTCTCCACTACAGACATTTCATTTTATATGTGCAAATCCCTTCCGACGTCATTTTTGTGTATTTAAAAGAAATCTCTGTTCAGAGTGTCATTATAATAATAGTGTGGTCCAGTTGTTTCTTAAAAAACTGATAGAAAATAAATTCCTGCAATATAATGAGGAGCCATGACACTATCCAAACTATCAAACGAAAATCATTTTCACTTGCTATTGGTTTTCATAATAATCCTTGACTAATTCCATTGCAGAAACATCAGAGTGGCAAAATGTAAAACTTCTCAATGTATTTCAAAATGACATAATACCTTAGGAGAATTGACTTAGTTTAAAGAAAAGTTCAAGTGTTTGCAATAAAAGTAATCAATTAAAGGTGGTTCGATATTAATAATGAAACAGAATTCTATTCTACCCACTTATTAATTCAGACTTTTCTTATTGTTACATGTTACTAACCATTATTATAATTTGTAAATATTTTAAATCGAATGAAATAAGGTTTGCCTTTGTACTATATACTATGCTAATCCTATATATACCTTCTTCCTCAGACTATTTTACTAAGCTAAAGTTAGTAAATTATATACTCTATCCTTACAAATACAAATTAAATTTGTTTTAAAAGATTAAAATACAGACTTTAAGAAATAAAGTTAACTAGGTTTTTGGCATGTAACTGCTGTGTTTAGAGTTGCCCAAATTGACTTGAAGTATATTCAAAACAGTTTTCTGTAACAAGTTTAGATAATTCTATTTTCTAGTTAAACAATATTTTTCCCTCTAAGAAACACTTTCCTCTGTGATTTCTTTTGTCTGTGCAATTGCCTATAGTGATCCTTTTATGTGCAATTCTCTCTCCTCCCATCTTTCTCTCTCTCAAAGCCCAACTCTAAGTTGACTGTTTTTTTTATTTTCATTTTTTTTACCTTTTTCTTGTTTTAAGGAAAATAAAATTCACCACTTTCTTTTGGAACCTAACGTTATAGCTCTTCATGAGTTTATTGTTCATTCCCGACTACGAAGTATAAGATTATAGACGGAAGGAATTATTCATCTTCTGATCTGTCGTATCTGTGGTTCCCATAGTGTGGGCTTTCAACACGGTAGAAAATCTGTAATGATTAAGTGAAGGTTTTATTGTCCTCCTTTATTAGGTTACTCTATTTTTTTAAAAAAGAGATTGTTAGTTATCTTCAAAGAATTGTTGTAATGGTCTCCTCTCTTGATTAATAAATAATCTTTAGTCTTTTTAATAGTAACATCGCTTTTAAAAATAAACTCTTCTTGAGAAATGTCTAAACATGGAGAAAATGGGTTTAAAATTCCAGCTAAATTTTACCTAAAAATACTCAGATATGTTTTCTAATGAATCAATTCATAATCATGATTCACCATTATTTTATATATATTTCACATATCAGTAGAATTATTGGTATTGTCATAATTAATTTCATTTATTCTTAAAGTCTATATTTTATATAAACTCTAAAATAATGCTACTATTATGTTTTCATTTAGATCTCATATTCTTGATAAAATATAATAATAAGCTTCTTTGGTAATCAATATGAGTCAGGCTTTCTATATTAACTTATTGAATCTTTACACTTACTTTATGGAGTACATACAATTATGATCTACATATAATAGATGAAGAAAGACATGTTTGAAGAGTTTAAGTAATGTGATTAAGATGACAAAGCTGGTTAACCTCAGAGCAGAGATTTGAACCCATGAAGTGTGGCTCTTAGCCACTAAACCTCAGTGCTTCCATATCCACTTAGTAGTCTTCCTTGATTTTTATTAGGAGATTCACCTCACTTTTAAAAAATATCTTCATGAGCCCCTTCTCACGGCTTGAATCCTGTGTATAATTTTTCATATGTTATTTTTTCAAATCTTGTTTCACAAGATTTTGAATGCATTGATGTCAGGGGCAGTGTCTTTATCATCCCTTTATCTTACTGCAACTAAGTTGCGTTCATGAACTTTAATTTTTTCCTCCCTCAAATGGAAATGATAATGCCCATATTCAAGGTTAATGAGGGTGCCAATTAAGGTAAAGAATGTAAAATAACTGACATATTTCCTAAAACATAATCATTGCTCAATGAATATTAGTTCTATTTTTCCTTTAATCACCTCTAATTTAGTATTTGAGAAACAGTGTTTATCTGTGTAGAAAAATGACCATAAGAACACATCCTTCTAATTTGTGAAAATATTGTTAACCAAAATGGCCTGTATTTGATATGTAATCAATTGTTAAATGCATTTCCTAGATCTTTCTCATATGGCAACACTAGAACTGTTCCTATCTACACTGATCATCTACATTTTTCATTTACTGATTACAAATCTGTGGGACTCAAACACAAATTAGGGATAATGGTAGATGGGCTATTGTGTGTATATATGTGTGTATGTTCACATGTACATATATGTGTTTATATTTCTAGTCTTAAAAGACACTGTGTGTAGGATTAATTATGGACTAAGGTAAAATATCTAAATTTGGAAATTTTGTTTAGTCATAATTCAATATATTGATCATAAATCTCAGTTTCAGGGCACTGCTAGTGTTTCATTAAATGTAGAATGTGAATTACAAAAGCAGTTCTTATCCCTGTAAGTTTTTACAATTCAGAATTAAAGTAAAACATTGCTACTGAAGAATTTCCCAAATTATGGATGACCTTTCTTCTTCTTTGAAACATATATAATATTAATGCTTGCATGAAATACCTATTCACCTTCCATGAAACAGTTTGGAAAATGTTGGTTTGAAGTGAGACAATTTAAGATGTTAAACCAATGTTTCCAAAGATATGCATGATATGTTAAAAGCTGTTACTTGAAAAACTGAGTTACATAGTCAGATAAGTGTAGAAACTCAGTTAACTAATTTTTCTCTTATTGCAAGAATCCTTGGAAATTTTAATGTGTTAAATATGTCTGTTATTAGTATTTCAATATGTTAAAATCTCTAAGAGGATACTACTATATGTAGCACAATCCAGAATAATTTGACTATTAATTGCTTTTCTGTAAGAATCCATGCCAACATTTCATGAAACACTGTCACAAAAATTCTGTCTTGGAAACTTTGTACTAGATCACTGGTTCTCAGAGTATAGTTCCCTGACCAGTAGTATCAGCATCACCTGGGAACTTGTCAGAATGCAAATTTTCAGGCCCCATTTCAGACCCAAAGAATCAGAAACTCTGGGGGTGGGGCCCAGGAATCTGTGGTTTAACAAGCCCTCCAGGCCATTCTGATAAATGCTATGGTCTGAAAACCACTATGTTAGAGATGTGTAAGATTGAGCACAATAATTAGTACAAATAGTTTTAACAGGACTAAAATTAGAAACGTCATTTACAAAATAATAATATGTTAAAGGTTTCGTTATTACAGATTAAACTGTGTGCCAGCAAAATTCATATGTTGAATTCCTAACCCCCAGGACCTTGTAATGTGATTATATTTGGAGATAGTCTCCTTAAATTAAGCTAAAAATAGGGCATGTCAGTGGGCCTTAATTCACTATGGCTGGTGTATTTTAAGAAGAGGATATTTAGTATACAGTGTGTGCACCCAGAGGAAAGTCCATTTGGGGACCTCAGAACCCTTGATCTTGGATTTTTATCTCCTAAAACTGTGAGAAAATAATTTTCTAAAGCCACTCAGTCTAAGTTATTTGTTATGGCAGCCCTAGCAAACTAATGAAGGTGTATATATAAATCACTGAACTTTACGATTTAGAGTCAAATCTATTCAAGGTGCGCCTTTCCTACTATAAAGTACTATGTTTACTCTGAAACATATTCTTATAAAAACTCACAAATGCTGTAACCTTTGGAGTCATTACACAAAGCATTATTGCAATTGTTTAATTGTATCCTGGGCTGTATCAGCCATAAGAGTCAAAGGAAAATTTAGAGCAGCGTTAGGAGCTGTTGGCTTGTGAATGCAGTTAGCCTTTTATTTTTTTCTTTCATTTCGTCTAATTTTAAGATAAAAGCTTATTTCCATGCCACTCATCTTCTTGGTTTGTCTGCTTTTCCAACTTACAATAATAGTATTTGGTATTGTGTTCAGAAAAGAAACAGTACATTAGAAAAGACCTTATTTATTTGGTGAAAAAATTCATTGCTTTTGTCAATTATTAATTCAAAGTACACTAAAATGTACTTTGCCTGATTTAATAAATATTTATTCCTCATACCATTAATAGATTTAATACCATTATAAATTTATGTGATGTCTGTGTATTGACTGGATAAGGCCTTAGGTGGATAGAGTTAATTCTTTCTATGTGGCTGCTTGTTATGAGACTTCCTCTGACATATATCTCATAATGCTTCCTGTTGATTGATCTAATTATATACACATGGTTTTATTGGAGCTTTGTGAATCTGGAGATACCCAGGTTTGCTTAATGTTCTACAAGCACAATTCAAAACCCTTTAGGCTTACCAGGATTGCTTCCATAATCCTTAATTGAGAAAAGTAAGCCTCGAGAATTTTGAAATACCCGGCCTAAATCAAGTTCCTGGGCCAGCACATTTTCCCTTTAGAATTTTTCTTTTGTAAAGAAAAAATCTTATTTTTTAATACACATAATCTATTTTTTATATGAGTGTCACTTTGTAACTAAATGAAATACATTTATTTCTGTGAGTATGCATAAAAATGTTCTTCCTTTTTGGTCCTTGATTTTTATATTTGAGGAATGAATATTTTGAAAAAAGAATATGTAAAATAATATTACATCATAGTATACAGTGAATAGCAGAGAAAAAGCAATATTTCAATGCAAGGCTAACAATTCTTAAATTACTACATTTTATGTATGAAGACAAAGAATTCTGTTATTTTAATAACTAAGTAATTTCATTAAACACTTGAATAGTAGATATGAATCCGTTAATCTGTTGTTTTTATTGGACTTCATAATACATTAAGAATATTATCCTGATGCCTGAAACTTGCAATTGTGTCTCATCTGTGATTTATCCTTTCTTTCTGCAGATTTAGCTATTTTTACCTCTTTTTTCTCTGTATTGCTTGAAGAATAGTTCTGACAACTAAGATTACTCTGTTTTTTATCTACTCCAGTGTTTTGGGGTTTTGAACATCATTTTTTAACAAAGCTTTAGCTCACTGAAAGCCCAAGACAAACCTAAAGTTTTGAAACTCACTTCCACAGATCTAGTAAATTTTTCTTGACTGAATTATTTTATTTAATACACAAAATGTTGTGAAACATGAAACAGCAGAACTAGTGTAGAGCCAGCTGAAGCCTCTCCCATCAGCCCTCTCTTCCCCAAAAATAGACATGTGGACTCAAGGAGTGGCTCTATTGGAGCTGAATAATTGGGGATTTGGGGAAAAAGAAGTGTCACTGTCTGAATGGGAAAAATAATAAGAAATGAAGACTTGCTAAAAAATGGAGAGCCTTGTAAGCAATAATCACATTCTTTAAGAAGCCTAAGTAGTTGCTTTTCTATTACTTACCTTGATTGGAGAAAAGAGTTGTCTAATAAACTTTGGAAACCTGAAGTGGGTCAATTAACCCCTAAAGGAAGGTAAACGGGTTCATTTGAAGTTTCAGATCAATGAATGCTGAAGGTTGCAGTATAACTTTAAGGAATTATTTAAAAAGTTTCTTTCTTTATGGAAAGACATTTTGATCAATGAATTGAAAGCTAAAAGAGCTTTATGGTCCAGAAAGGGTCAAAAATAAAAAATGAGATGAGAACATTTAAGTGGGACTCCCAGTGTCAAAATGCATATGTACTCATTTCAGAATGTCTCCTTCTAAAAAATACCTTATGATTGATTCAGACTTTTTTATTTACAGTGCCTGCAGACATTTAGTGAGCCTTTATTGTTAGGCACTCCATTAAGCCCTTTTAAAATTAATCCTCTTAAGAAACTTATGAGGGTAGAAACTATCTTTATCTTCATTTTACAGATGTGAAAACTGAGGCATAAAGAGGTTAAGTAACTTGCTGATGGCAGAAGGCAGGAGTCAATCCCAGGCATTTTGATTGCATTCTTATCTCTGAGCAGTGTTGCCTAATTGTGAAATAACTGTTGAAAGCTTGAACATTACAAAACTAGGACATCTTTTCTTTTTTATTATCAAAAACCTCACCACACCAAACCAAAAACATTAAGAAATTGGCAGTCTCTGTTTACAAATGAAAAACAAGAAAAGATCAGTTTCTGTTTGGATCTTCAGATTTTGCTTTATCTACTAGCTCCCTCTTAACCATTTAGAATATATTAATACAATCATATTGAGATTCAAGGAATAACTAATAATTTTTTTTCAATATACTTCCTATACTTCCTAATTCATGTAACATAGGTTAAAACACATTTTCTTTTTTTTCTTTCAAAACGTTTTTAACTGGACAATGCTTTTAAGTTTCTTTGCTGTTTGTAATTTTTTATTTTCTTAGTGTTTTCCAAGAGAATAACTATTAGTCTTTAAATCTGTTAATGATGGTCCTTTGAAGATTTAGGCAGTGATTCTGTTTTTGCCTAAGTGTATCTGTTCTGCCCAAGGAGATATGGGAGAGAAAACTTGAAATAGCAGATATGTAGTTCTGCTTTAAATCTGGATTAACAGTAGTGTCTTGAAAACATTGGTTAAATTAACAATATGAAAATGTACTATGCAGCTGTAGTTAGTGAGTTTGCTTTCTTATGTGCATAATATGAGCTTGTAATGGAAGTAATGTCATATAGTATTTAACTCTGACATTTAGTGTTTGCCCTAGTAGATGGTCTTCCTTTTACTTAAGTGCCATTACTTTTATGTAGTCCATTTTCATTGCATTTAGTCCCATTTTAGTAATAATGCTTGCATGATTTACCAGGCAAATGCAATCTTTGCCCTGAATGGCACAGTGCAAGAAAAAATGGAAGCTGTTAAGAGGCTGAATGGCAAAAAAGTATTATTGACCTATGCTGGCAGTCATGTGTTTCAATTATTTTCAAGAATCCATTTGTCAAATAAGTGAAGCGATGTGGGACGTCAAGTTCAAGCTGGGGTTAGTGCCTTTCTACATCTGATATGATGTATCTTCTGTTGCCATTTAATTGAATTACCCAATTTATTTTTCAAGCAACAATGCTCTACCAAGAGCCATGACATTAAACAATTAAATATGAGTTTAAAAGTCTGCATTTTGTGTAGTTCATCATTCCTCTGCAGCAGAAAGTGAGCCCAAGGGCCTGAAGATTTCTGATTCTGGTGTAGTAAAAGCTTACATTCCAGGGGAACAACCTAACTATCCCATGTGGAAACATTTAAAAAATAACAACACTTCATTATTCTTATTTCTTTCAGCAGAACAGTGATGTAAACATTTAGAACTTAACTGTGATTACTCAATAATTTCTTGAGATTCTGTTTGGAAAAGCAAAAAGCAAACTGCGCTGGGATAGCTGTAACTAATGCTCAATGAGTTTGATCAATAATGCTTTTTTTATTTGAAGTAGCTGGCTTTTGTGAATACAAAAGAGAAGTCCTAATGAAGTAAAGATATCAGACTTTCAAAAAATTATGAAGGGAAAATGCAGTTAAGAAATACTTATATTTACAAATCACTAAAATATTTTGGGCCATTATCACCTACAAAAATTCTTGAAACTTTTACAGAAAAACAAGTTAACCAACCGTAATTCTTCTATTTGTAGAGAGGAAGGAAGGGTTGCATGGAGGTAAAGAGAGAGCGAGAAAGGGAGAAAAAATTCAAATCAAATGTGTGCTGACTTTAAATGAGATCAGTGTTGTAGAAATATTTTTAATTTTAATTAATATTTACTTGGGTATTAATTCTATGATAAGTTTTTAGAGCATTTTATTTTAAGTTGTTTTCTTTTGTTGCTAACTTAGACATACAGATATGTTTTTGATCTGAGGAGAATAATTACTGTAACTCAGAGAACAGAAGCAACTTATATTTTTTTCAATTAACATTCAACAATTAAATTTTAATATGGTCAGGGAATTGTTCAGATCCTTTTGTATAGGGATACTGCACCTTTAATTATCTGCCCTCTGGTGCCAAGCCTTTTCTTTGAGTGCTTCCATAAAAGCTTATTGAAGCTAGTTATTGAGCAAATTAGTACTTGAGTTTTGGTGAAAAATGTCTTTATTAGTCCTAAAACTGGAGTCACTGTGCATTCCCAGAAGGCGCGATTTTGTTTGATGAATAAATCTAGTAATTATCCTGCTGTTAGGGCTGTATCGCAAATGTCATAAGCAGATAAACAGAGGGAGTAAGCCTTCCGTAAATTCTCTAATTATCTATGTTGGACTACTTATCGCCTGCAGATGATTTATGAGCATATTGATATATCCTTAAGTATGTTCATTTGAGTTCACAGATGCAAATAATTAAGGCGCTAGTCATTTGCAAAGGAGGCTTCAGGTCAGGGTCATTTCATTATAAAACTTTGGCCTGGCTTATACTATAAAACAAGATATAAGTATAATCTACTTGACCAGGATATTTCCTAAGAGAATTTTCTTTCCTTTATCTTTTTCTATAGATTTTATTATTCTTACCCATTATTTTCATTAAATAAGACTCTTTCAACTTCTTTATGTAATCTATTTTTTATTTTTAAAAATATTAATTGTCCAGTTTTTAATTTAAACTGCTTGGTAAAATGATCACTAGGAAATACCAGAAATTCCTTAAGACATTTAAAACGGCATTTTAAAATTTCTAAAACATATTCTTGGAACTCAGGTGCTTTATCTTTTTTCCTCTTAGACTACTTCATTTGAGGTAACCGATGACTTTCTTAAACAGAATATTTTACAAAATGTTTCATTTTTATATTTATTTTGTAATTGACTAAGAAATCAAAATGTATTAATGCTTTCAAAATAATATGCTATCCTTTAAAAAGAAAGCTAATATACCAGTATATGATTGAAAAAAAGAGTTACTCTGAAAAGTTGAATATGAGCATTTAATAAAATATTTTATAAAAATTCTCTAACATTCAATTATAAACAGTTTAAGAAGATGAATGGTCCTAAAATATATATCTTGGTACTTTTTCAGCTGTGGTGTTTGGGAGAAAACATACCAATTAAAGGAGGATATAGACACTGTAGTATATTTTACAAATTGCACAAAAAATTAAGCAAGCAGAGGCACTGTGTAAGGGACAAATCTGTTTCTGACCAAATCCTTATTAAGGTGAAGTCTAGCTACATGATTCTTGAAAAGGAATACTGATAGTATTCTCAAGAGGTTTGTTTCACTTTTGGGTCAATGTGTTTCCCAAGGTTTGATAAGAGCAAATTAATTGTAAATTAAGGCATGCGTGTGTGTGTATACATACACACATGTGTAAACATACATATACACACACATATGTGTAAACAAAAGAGGATCAATCCAATAGTCTTAAATTAAGAGGGACAGTGGCTCAAAGCCCTAGAATAAATCCACTCTACATGGAGCCTTTTATGAAATTGATCTGCCTCTTGATATTAAAGGCAAATTCTTGGTAGAATTGTTACCAGATTAAAAACAAAGCAGAACAAAAATGAGCCAGGGTTGGAAGGGCACTGGCTCAATTGCTGAAAGTGTTACTTGGGATTTGTGAATGAATAGAAACCATTCAAATTAATTTATTTTTATTATTATACCAGAATTTCATAAATAAAGGGGGCATTTCTGTTTAATGTATGAAGGTGGTATTTCATGAAGGCTCATAACACAGGGATTTTTCCTCTGAGGTGCCCTTTTTGCATTTTTTTTTTCCATTCCCCATACATATCTTCAGACATCTCCCACATCCTATTTCACTCCCCTCTACACAGCTGGCATGTAATAGAGATCACATTCAGGTGCTTGGGATTCAATGTATCAGATTTGATATTCCTTCTGTTTCATCATACACTAAAGCATTTGAATATTGTAAAGTCTATTAAAAAGAAAAATTCAGTGAGCCTTTATTTTAGCTTGTCAACAAAGATACTCTGAATACCAATCCACTTCTGGAAATTATCTTATCATTAATTCAGAATTGCAAAAATACAGCTTATCATACAAATAGTTTATCAGTAGTAAGTCATAAAAACTAAGTCTTAGAATAAGAGCCTGCAAAAATAATCACTTTTCACATTTCTAGCAGTCCTATGTAAAACTTGACATTTCTATAACTTTGAAAATGACTCCTTGGCAAATTGTTTTTGCAGATTTCCCTAAATGAGGTAAATATGCCCTTAACAATAGTTTGATATTATCGGAAAAAGCATACTTTTTCGTAAATAGAATACAGATTTATAAACTAGGTCCCAAAAGTCAGTACTTTAATGAGTAGACTTTTTTTACTCAAAATGTTATCTCAGCATATATGAAAATATATTCCTAGAAAAAAATACTTAGAAACAATTTAAAATTTCATGGTTTTTTTTAGGCAGATTAAGTGATTTATCCAAGATCATGTAGCTAGAAAAAATTAGAATGTAGATCTCTGACTTCCAGTCCACTTTCCTGTACAGCATTGAGTTTAGTCTACTTCCATTCTTTAGATCTCAATAAACATACTTTCTACTCAGACCCATCATTCTCTTCACATTTATTAAATAACTCTGGGAATTGTATAAATATTCTTATCTTATTAAGAGTTACCATTTCCAGAGCATTTTGGCGTTTATTGATTCCAAATACTCCACCAAACTAGTAAGAATAGACTTTCCCTCAATTATACAAACAATTTTTTTCTATTTTATGTTTCAAAATATGAGCATGAAACACAGTAAAAAGAGATCAACAAATGTGGGTTAAGAAAATTTTTGCATTAGTTAAACAAACACACACACACAATTTTGCTTTAACAAATGCACTCATTTTTTTCATGGCTACTTTCTTTTATAGACTCTTATTCTTATATATGCTACCATAAGCAGAATGTCTAGGACATGACTGACATATTACAGTGAAGAAGGAAAATGAAGCTACTACTTAACAATTATTTTCTTCTGAGTCAAAGTATATTTTATGTTATATGCTTACATACATGCAAGTGTGTTATATACCTGTTATATACCTAATACATATGTATATGTGTATATGCATACACACACACACTGGAACACTTTTTCATTTAATGTTGGTGCTTGAAACTGAGAATGCAGACAGAAACAGGTAAACAGCACTCTTTCTATGCAGCATTTAATCACTGTCAACAGCACGTTTTTGTGAGTAGTAAATTTACTTACAAATTAAGCACAGTGAAGAAAAAGAATATTATGCTGGAATTTGAATAACAATCTATCACCTGACTGGTTGTCATGCATAAAACAGAATCAGGAGATTCTATTGGCCCTGTGATAGGACTATTAACTGACCTACAAGAATAAAAGCACAAACGTAGATATCTAATTCCTTTGCTCCTTGCCCAAGTGAACATTTTTCAAAAGAGCTAACCAGTTAGAATCATTGATTTTCCTCTCTGCTATTCTAATATTCTCACCAAGATACTAGCTTATTTCTATTAGCATGACTACATTAAATCTTATCATCTAGCAAAGAGGTAACATGCTTGGTAAAGAAGTAAATAGAAGTTCAGGAATACCACAAATCATAACTTGCCATTTCTGTAGTTATCTAATTTGTTACGTCTGACAAAATGATCTTACAACTTTGTTGTTAGATACAGAATATTTTTCTGAACCTATTTTGTTTCTTTCCCTACCACTGAAGACTTTTCTTTCCCTTACCTATCAGTGGACATTTTACATAATCTAGTTGAACAGTTGTTTGTGTGTGTTGTATTTGTTTGAAATAAAATTGTTGCCTTTAAATTTGTCTTTGATGATTCAAAAAAATGAAAACAAAAGCAAAACCCCAATCCAGCTCATCAGAACTTGGGGACTTGTGCGTCCTGTTTATATCTCCTGTGTGGTTGTAGAGTTTTAATTTCCTACCACACTATTGATTGAAAAATCATACAATGTGGTACATTTACATACTAAAGAAAATGTGTTGATTGGTTTACAAAGTTGAATCTTTTAAACTGTTAGGCACATTCTTCACTCTCTCTCTAGTTCTTAGTAATTTGTTTTCTGTTAGTGTTTTGTTTCATTTGCTTCTGCTTCCTCCTCTAGAACTATGAAAAGTAAGAAGTGCCAAAATTTAGAAGGAGTTAAAAATTGAGTAAACTATGAATAGTTTTTATTCTTTTTAGATGACACATCTTTGCTTAATTAACAATGGGGAAAACAGGTATTTTTTTTTTTAAAGCTTGCCAGTGTTTGTAATCTCTTACCCTTAAAAGTAGCCATTTAGCATCAAATGAAACATCAATAATAAATATTTGAATTGGTCAATAGATGAGATGTGTTTTGGATTTTCGCAAGTTGAATTATTTCAACTCATGTACTTTGGATTCTATGGGTTGGCTGTATCTTGTGTGTATGTGCTGTTTTCAGCTTAACCAGAGGAAGCAGTGACATCCATGAATAGCCTATTTCCATGTCCCTCTGTGTAAGCTACACTAATCAAAGAAATTCACTTACCCACCAAAAACTACAGCTAAAAGATGTTAAGAATATGTTGTCCAAGTGATAATTTCAGTGGAAAATCTGTGAAAATCTTGTATGATTTCTTCTGATATGTTGCACAAAATTTGAAGGGCAAATAGAAGTCCTTAAAAAACAGATAACATTTAGAGACATTACAGACGTGTCTTTCTCTCCACTTTTTTATCAAAATTATTCTTATTTTTTGGCCAATAGTCACCAATCTCCAATTTCATGGAGGAAGATTGTTAAGTAGGATATTATATTTTGTCATTTAATTTAATGGCATAAAAATCAGAATAGGGAGTCCAGAAATAAACCCACACTTATATAGGTAACTGATTTTTAAGGCGTGCTAAGAATGTATAAGAAGACAGCAACAGTCTTTAACAAATGATTCTGGGAAAACTGGATATCCACTTGGAAATGAATGAAATAAAATTAGACCATTATCTTATACCATACACAAAAATCAACTCAAAAGTGGATTAGAGATTTACATGTAAAACATAAAACTGTAAAATGTCTAGAAGAAAACATAGGGGAAAACATTATGGCATTGGTCTTTGTGATGATTTCTTAGGTACAACTCCAAGCAACAAAAACAAAAATAGACAAGTGAAATTAGCCGGGTGTGGTGACAGGTGCCTGTAGTCCCAGCTACTCGGGAGGCTGAGGCAGGAGAATGGCGTGAACGAACCTGGGAGGCAGAGCTTGCAGTGAGCCGAGATCGTGCCACTGTACTCCAGCCTGGGCAACAGAGCGAGACTCCTTCTCGAAAAAAAAAAAATAGACTAGTGAAACCACATCAAACTAAAAACTTCTCAAAAAAAAAAAAAAAAACCAACAGACAAAAAGACAACCTACAATGAATATTTACAAACTATATATCTAATAAAAGGTTAGTTTCCAAAATATATAAGAAATAGCAATAACTCAATAGCAAAAAAACAACCAATTAAAAATGGACAAAGGACTTGAATGACATTTCTCCAAAACAGACATACAAATGGCCAGCAGGCATATGAAAAGATGCTAAACATCAATAATCTGATAATCAGAGAAATGCAAATCAAAACCACAGAGAGCTCTCACCTCACACCTGTAAGGATGGCCACTATTTAAAAAAAAAAAAAGAAAGAAAAGAACGGCTATTGGCAAGAATGCAGAGAAACTGGAACCCTCATGTACTGCTGGTGGGAATGTAAAAGGGTGTAGCCACTATGGAAAACAATTATGGAGGTTCTTTGAAAAATTAAAAATAGAACTATCATATGATCTGGCAATCCTACTTCTGGTTATTTATTCAAAAGAATTAAAATCAGGATCTCAAAGAGCTAATTGCACTTCTGTGTTCATTGTAGCATTATTTACAATAGCCAAGATATGGAAACAACCTAAATTCCCATCAAAAGAAAAATAAAGACAATGTGGCATATGCTTACAGTGGAATATTATTCAGCCTCAAAAAAGAAGGAAATCCGGCAATATGTGACAATAGGGATGAATCTGGAGGATATTATGCTAAGTGAAATAAACATCACTGAAGGAAGCATGCTACATGACTATACATATGAGGTATCTAAAATAGTCAAATACAGAAACAGAGAGTAGAATACGGGTTGTCAGCGGCTTGAGGGGTTAGGGAAAATGGAGATTTGCTATTCACTGTGTATAAAGTTTCAGTTTGGCAAGATGAAAAAGTTCTAGAGATCTGCTGCATAACACTGTGCGTATGGTTAACAATACAGTATTGTGCACTTGAAAATGTGTTAGCATGCTAGACTCCATGTGAAATATTTCTACCATAATAGAAAAATATGTAAAAATTTTTTCTTCTGCATGAAGTAATAAATAAAGTAACTTGGCACAAACCATTTTGGTGAATTGTACCATGGAAGATTATGTATTAAATTCCAACTAAAATAGAAGTAAAAGAAGGCAAATAATTTTGATCAGCATAGATAGAGGCTATATGTACCTGGGAAAGCATGTTAATGACGTTTACTGGTGCCCTTTTCTGCTAGAGATCTGTACACAGGGGGTAAAATATTCTGAAACTGAGAAGGCTTGACTGTTGATATTCACTCCGTTGAAGACATTTTAAATAAGCACCTTCTGTTTAAAACATCTTTTATTTCATATATTATTTCACAGGATCTTGAAGTATACATAAATGGCAGATTCGTGAAAATAACTAGACTGACTTATTAATAAAAGTACAATTTTCATCATAGGAAAGTAATTTTTTAACTTTCTAACTACAGTCAGAAATTTGACATAATTTTAGATTTATGCTATTACAGATGGTATGGCACACACTGCATTATTGTACATGTATTCCTGATCTGTTACTTTATTTTTTGTTGTTTTTTTTCATAAATAAGTTATAAATATTTATATTCCAATGCAAAATACTCTAATACGATATTTTAAAGATTTAAATCTAAGTGTAATTGCAGTCAGGTCTGAACTTCTTTGTAAATAGACTAGCAACTTCTCTTTGTGAAACACAGGGACTGCTTGTTATTTTCATTATCAGATACTACCTGCAACTCCATCACTAAAGAATCACTTTCTAAGTTAAAATACTGCTCCCTATAGGTGTCTCATTAAATTATAATCAATTGGTGTTCTGTTAGTAAAAGCCAATTAATATGGTTTTGCTGTGTCACCACCCAAAATCTCATCTTCAATTATAATCCCCATAATCACCAAATGTCAAGGGTGGGATCAAAGGTGGAGGTAATAGGATCGTGGAGTGGTTTCCCTCATGCTGTTCTGGTGATAGTGAGTGAGTCTCATGAGATCTGATGGGTTTATAAGCATCTGCATTTCCCCTCCTTACACTTCGCCTTCTTGCCGCCCTGTGAAGAAGGTGCCTTTCTTCCCCTTCGTCCTCTGCCATGATTTTAAGTTTCCTGAGGCTTTCCCAGCTGTGTGGAACTGTCAGTCAATTAAACCTGCTTTCTTTATAAATTACCCAGTCTTGGCTATTTCTTCAGAGCATCATGAGAATGGACTAACACAGTAAATTGGTACTGGGAGTGGGGTGCTGTTGTAAAGATACCCGAAAACACGGAAGTGACTTTAGAACTGGGTAATGGGCAGAGATTGGAACAGTTTGGAGGACTCTGAAGAAGACAAGAGCGATGTGGGAAAGTTTGGAACTTCCTAGAGACTTTTTGAATGGCTTTGACCATAATGCTGATAATATGGGCAATGAAGTCCAGGCTGAGGTAGTCTTAGATGGAGATGAGGAACTTCTTGGGAACTAGAATAAAGATCACTCTTGCTATGCTTTAGCAAAGAGACTGGCAGCATTTTGCCCCTGTCGTAGAGATTTGTGGAACTTTGAACTTGAGAGAGATGATTTAGGGTATCTGGTGGAAGAAATTTCAAAGTGGCAAAGGGTTCAAGAGGAAGCAGAGCATAAAAGTTTGTAAAACTTGCAGCCTGTCAATGGAATAGAAAAGAAAAACCAATTTTCTGAAGAGAAATTCAAGCTGGCTGCAGAAATTTGCATAAATAGCGAGGAACCGAATGTTAATCACTAAGACAATGGGGAAAATGTCTCCAGGACATGTCAGAGACCTTCACAAAAGTTCCTCCCATCACAAGCCTAGAGGCCTAGGAGGGAAAAATGGTTTCCTGGGCCAGGGCCAGGGCCCTCCTGCTGTGTGCAGCCTAGGGACTTGGTGCCTTGTGTCCCATCTGCTTCACCTCCAGTCATGGCTGAAAGGGACCAAGGTACAGCTTGGGCCATTGCTTTAGAGGGTGAAAGCCCCAGATTCCACATGGTGTTGAGTGTGTGGTTGCACAGAAGCCAAGAATTGAAGTTTGGGAAACTCTGTCTAGATTTCAGAGGATGAATGGAAATGCCCAGACGTCCAGACCGAAGTTTGCTGCAGGGGTGGAGCCATCATTGAGAACCTCTGCTAGGGCAGTGCAGAAGGGAAATGTGGGGTTGGACACTCCCCCACCAACACACACACACAGAATCCTCACTGGGGCACTGTGTAATGAACCTGTGAGAAGAGGGCTACCGTCATTCAGACCCGAGAATGGTAGATCCACCAACAGCTTGCACCGTGCACCTGGAAAAGCCACAGGCACTCAATGCCAGCTCATGAAAGCAGCTGGGTGGGGGTCTGTATCCTGAAAATCCACAGGGACAGAGTGACCCAAGGCTGTGGGAGCCCACCTCTTGCATCAGCATGTTGTGGATGTGAGACAAGGAGTCAAAGGAAATCATTTTGGAACTTTAAGTTTTAATGACTGCCTTATTGGATTTCAAACTTGCATGGGGCCTGTAGCTCTTTTATTCTGGCCAATTTCTCTCACTTGTAATGGGTGTATTTATCCAACACTTCTACCCCCATTGTATCAAGGAAGCAACTAACTTGCTTTTGATGTTACAGGTTCAGAGGCAGAAGAGTCTTGCCTTGTCTCAGATGAGACATTGGACTGTGGACTTTTGAGTTAATGCTGGAAAGAGTTAAGACTTTGGGAGACTGTTGGAAAGGCATGAGTGTGTTTTGAAATGTGAGGACATGAGATTTGGAAGGGGCTGGGGTGGAATGATATGGTTTGGCTGTGTCCCTGCACAAAAATCTCATCTTGAATTATAATCTCCATAATCTCCATGGGTCAAGGGTGGGATCAAGGGTGGAGGTAATTGCATCATGGGGGCAGTTTCTCCCACGCTATTCTCATGGGATAGTGAGTGAGCTCTCATGAGATCTGATGGATTTATAAGTGTCTGGCATTTATTTCCCCTGCTTGCACTTCTCCTTCCTACCACCCCGTGAAGAAGGTGCCTTTCTTCCCCTTCACCTTGTGTCATGATTGTAAGTTTCCTGAGGCCCTTCCAGTAATGTGGAACTGTGAGTCAATTAAAACTCTTTTCTTTATAAATTACCCACTTTTTGGTATTTCTTCATAGCAGTGTGAGAACAGACTAATACATCAATTTGTTGAGGTTTTTTTTAAAGTTGACAAAAGCACTGAGGAAATAGATATTTTATAGAGTAGAGAGGACAATTTCCATTTCTAGAAAAAACTGAAAGTGGTTAATGAAAAAATTCGTCAACATCTTTAGGGGTTTTAACTTAATCAGAAAACAATGAGAAGTCACTGACATATATTAAGGAATGAAAAAAAAAATGTGATTGCTTTTGCATTCAAGGAGGACTTAAACTACCCTCATTTAGATAAATTAGGATTCAAAGACTGGCTGTGGGCAAACCTGATGAGCCATGACCATCGGGCCAAGGGGTTTACTGCACATCCTTTATCCTGCTAACTGGCCCACTACATCCACTGGGCATTTGCATTGATTTATATGAGTTTGATTTATCTTTATTTGGTTGATTGTTTTCCTGAAGCAAAAAAAGGAATTCTGGTGAGGAATGAGAGAAGAGATGGGAAAAGATAGGGAATGGACAGAAACGAACAGAGTCTGTTTCTCTTGAGCCCATTTCTAGGTATGGACATAGAAGTCACTTGACTTTGTTGAGCTTTGGTCAAAATGAGGATAACATGAAGATTCTATAATTACTTAAAAGGGAAAATTCTGGAGATGAGTCCAGAAATCAGAATTTTTGTATAGGTAAAATAAGCAGGTCAACAACAACCAAAAAAATTTAATATATTTCTATCTTGTTGAGGTTTACTTCTATTTGTCAGAGATAAATATCTAAAGAGATGCAAAGAAGGTATTATTATCTGCTTTCATGGTAATCATTTTCTAATAGGAATCAAGGAACATAAATGCAAATGTCAGCAAACCCCACAGGTCTAAACAGGAATATAGACTACTATGCATGTTTTATCGTATATTAGTGTTTAGTTTAAAGATAGACATTTCCTTAGAGGTGCCTTTCTTTCCTTCATTCTTCATGGAGATGCTGTGCACTGGATTCCTCATGCTCCACTGACTTAGAAATACTTTATACATTAATTTTTCCTGTGCCTTCAGGCCTTCTTCTCCTCCTTCATTTAAGTCTCCAACAGTTTCTATAAAAAAAAGACAACTTTACAAATCACAGTTTCTTGCCCCTCCCCCGCCCATCAAATGACTACTATTCAAAGTCATCCTCGATTGAAAAATTTGTGTATATTCTCTAATTTTCATTTCTCATCACCAAATGACATTTAGTATTCTATTAGGCTTATGCTACTACTACTGTTTGGAAAATACTTTCCTGAAATACACATATCTCCAATCAGCAATAGTTTTTGGATCTTACCTGCCCTGACTTCTCTGTGCTCTTCACCACTTTGCACTACTTGGGATTCTCACTTTGTTTGACTTTCAGTCATCATTTTCTCTTGCTTCTCTATTAACCTGGCTATCCTTTCCAAGTCTTCTTTTCTGGCTCCTTCTTTTCCATGGAGTGTTTAAATACAGATAATTTCTAGATTTTCACCCTATTGTGCATAATCACCCTGCAGTATCTCATCCGCTGGCGGATATCAAGTACCATCCACTTACTACAGATGCCATGCAATTCTCTTATATTGACCTCTCTCCTGAATGTATTATCTGTATTTATACCAAGATAGGTGCATAACTTGCATTTGAAAGCAAAATTAGTATTATCTAACAAAATGAAATCTTCATATTGCATTCTCTGTCTCCAAGATAGAAACAGTGGAATCAACCTTGGCTAATGATTCTCCTTCAAATCCTATATTTAATAATTGCCAAATTCTATTACTTTTATCACAGAAATGTTCACAATATCTGATTTTTCCTCTCATTTATTGTAGATGTCTTTAGCCTCATTCAAGCATTCCATGTAGAGATACTACTTGTCTGGGATGGAGGATCTTGCATTTGAATTAAGGAGACATAACTACTAATGAGTAACAGTGTGTGTCAAGGTAAGCACAAGGAACTTTGGAAGGCTAGATGAGGACATTTATCCAATATGCCTTTCTTCCCTAATCTCGGCTATTGCAATAGCCTCCTCACTTCTCTCCTGGTCAGCAAAATTTCCTCCTCATCCATGCTCCAACCTTCTTTCAGATTGCATCCAGAGTCGTCTTCCACAGAAACTGCATGATTCAGCTTCACTTATTAAAAATCTCTTTGGGGTTCCCATTGCCTAAGCAGGAATTTATAATCTGGGTTTTAGATTTCTATGAAATCCCATGAGAATGAATAACAAATGTGGATATACACATGTGTATTTTTGGGACAAGGTCAACACATGCTGAACCACCAAAATTTAAACACCACCAACCAATAATACAAAACACAAGCTCCTGTAGTCTATACATTCAATTGTACGTTTTACTTATATTTTACTTATCCAGCTCCTTTTCTTTCTTCTCCCCATTAAATCAATCCTATTCCCAGGTACATCAAACATTTCCCAGATACTCTTGATGTTTTAATGCTTTTCTGATTTTGTACATGCTGTTACATAACTTAGAAGGGAATTGTCTATCAATCACCATAACATGTTTCTGTGGATTGAAGACTAATTAGAGCATTATAAGAAGCCCCAGGAGTGTTTGCCACTAGAACATCTCTGTTTTACAATATTTTTGTCCAATTTTGATAAGTTGTAGTTATCAAATGATACAATTTAATCCACATGTGATATAATTTAATCCTCTACAACTGTCAGATAGTTCTCATTGATCCTGTTTTCTGATGAGGGACTAGCACATCTCAGTTGCTTAAAAAAATTTAGTGCTTAGTATATTGCCTGATGCACAAAAGTCACTCAATACAAGTTAGTTGAATGAATTAATAAATGCAAAAGAAATGCAGAGGCTATGTCTTGGGCAAGACCATGTTTCTGACATTAATGCTGATGAGAGGAGGTAAAAAGTAAAGCATGGGCAATTTTAGCAATAAATGATATGTTTGAAATAAATAAATAAATTCTTAAGAGTATAAATATGAGGCCCAGCTTGATTCAAGTGTGTATTAGGAACTTCTGAGAAAATAAATGCTAACCCTCAATAAAATATTGGAGGGAGATAATTGCTCACTGGTTGGATTCTGTGCCATTTATTTTTCTCATCTGCCAGTCCCTAATATATTTTAGTAAAGGTACTATATACTAAGTGCTTAAGAAAATAATTTTTTGAGGCTTAATCCTAAATGTTTTGAAAGCCAATAAAGAAGATACTGTAACAGTACAGGAGTAAGTGTTATAGCTCGGAGTAAAGCCATGGAAATAATGAGAACAACACAGTGCCTAGACATTTACAGGGAAAACTCACTTAGATCCAGTGGTGGCTGAATGTGAAAACTGATCAAAAGACAAAGTAAAGATGATAACCAGATGGAAGTCAGCTGTGCTGCCTGTGGTATTCAGAATGATGAAGAAAGTGTGTTTGTGTGGTGGAGAAAGTAAGGAGTAGCATAATGAAATCTTTATTGGACCCTATGAAGGGCTCAATTTAAAATACTATATAAGCAAACAAGTTGATTTAGAGTAACTTAGTTTTAAAGTCAATATAAAATAAGCTATAAGATACGGGCACATCAATAAATGCAAGAATGATTAATTAAAAGGATAATGTGGTAGTCATTGTACATGTATCATTTACTGAGTCCTTATTTATGTGCTAGGCATGTTACTGAACATCATCTCTTTTAATTTCCCAACAACCCTATGAGGAAGGTATTTTTATTATCTCAGTATTACAAGTAAGGAAACTGAGGCTTAGAGACATTAAGAAACTTGCCCAAAGTCACACAGCTGAAATGAAGCAGAGCAGGAACATGGATATGGGAACTTTTATTCAGCCTTCCAGGTTTTCAATTAATACCATTATATTCTTCCTTCTTACGCTATTGAATAAACAATTCTAGATTTACTTGTATATGTTTTTAAGGTCTTAATAACATTTTAGTAATGGATTTAATATTGAGAGTTTATTAAAGATTGTGTCCAATAATTCAGACAGACAGTATGAAAAAGTATCTGTTCTCTTGCATTGCTGAGAGTTTGTTTTCCACTGCTATGTTTTCATTTGAATAGTTTTTCCTTCTAAACACAGTTTAAGTATGTACTGCATAGTCTATCTTAATATTTGAACTGCTTTTTAAAGCTACTTTAATGGATATTCTCCCTAATTATGTTTCTTTTTATCTCAATATTTATAATTCTATAAATCTAACCTTTTTACAATCGCATTTTGATTTGTGCAATCTATCTGCATATTTGAGTTTGCTCTCATTCCAAAGTTTCTTTAGGACTAATTATGGTGTGTGTGTATGTGTGTGTGTGTGTATGTTTGGAGCTAATAAGCTTAGATACTAGGGGGGAAAACACTGGAAAGATTATACCACAGATAATTAATAAAAATCAATTAGTTTGTTAATGAGTACTCTGTCAGTACCCAAGGTGCCGGAAACCAGCTGGGGGAAGGAAATCAGGATCCCTGAATAGGACATTTAGAATGCTTGAGTCCTGCTGAGAATTTGAGAGGAAATAACTATAAGAAGCACTACTTGGGTTAAAACTGGCTAAATTTCCTCTTGAGATTGCAATTCCTCCAGCTAATAAATCTAGTAAAAAAGTGATTCACCTTTAGTGTATGCCATAAAGCATTTTCTGAGGCCTTAAGTACATTGCTCACTGCCCTGTATTAAAAACAAACCCATAGTTGTAAATGTCAATGACTAAGAATATTATAGCCCTTGCATCTTTCTTATGTTAGTAGAAAAGCTGGAAGCACCCATTACCTCTTCTATGACTTTTTACATTGTATTTATGTAAATGGCAAAAGTCAAACATGAGCTGACAGGGAAACACAAAATCCGTCTTCCAATGGTCCTTGGACGAAAAAGCAGAAAATTCCAGTGATAGCAACTGACTTTCATCAAAAGTTTTTTTCAGAACAACTCATTCTTTCTATTGTTAATTATATCTGTGTTAAGGTTATACTTTCTCTTCCTATGTAATTACGCATTATTTATGGGAGTCATGCAGAAGAGGGGATTTTTATAGAAATAAATTAAATAAATTTAGCTTACCATAGGGTGACCACTTAAAACTATTATTTCCGTTTCATGTACCTTCTTCTAAGAATTGAGGAAGAAAAGCTAAATATTTTCTAGTAGATTCATAGCTTTCATATAAATTTGTACATACAGTTTTATTGTAAATATCTTTCACAAGTATCCTATAATTGTTATAAATGTCAATATGACTGCTAAACAGCCTCCCTTTTGGATAAAGAATAGAGGCTAAAATATGTTTATAATTTTGGTTACCTTTTTATAACAGAAGTGTTCGATAGTCTATGAAGTGAATTAATAGTATGGTATAAGATGTATGAAATTTCTATTGAAAAGTTGTACCTAATAACTCCCTCTCAGTAGGAGATCACAGGGGTAGAAGACCATTGATTTAACTTACTCAACTCTTTAACTTTCATAGATAACATATTCCTTTAATTACCTGCAAAATGTCTGGGTAGTGAAACAGAGCTCATACATTGGTAGGGGAGAAAATACACTGAACACAAATAAACGATTCTTTAAGCATGTCTATTTTTAGTCAACTAAATAAGTTAATGCTTTTTTGCCCCTCACATATATGTTACTATAGTTTCTTTTATAATATGCACAACTATGTGCTAAAAACTGCATTTGTACAATCAGAAAAATTGGTATCTATACCAGTTTAAGTAAATTAGATTATGGTTTCCTTTTTAGCATTCTCTTAATTTTGAGATATTTCCTCTAGTACATTTTTAATTACAAGGCAATAGCAGTAGTCTCAATTCCCTGACCTTACAATTCTTCTAAAGCATGAGATTTTTCAAATGTTCTGGCTTCTAGGTACATATAAAATGCAATTATGCTGTCTTTCAAAATATTTTGAAAAATGAAGAATGCATCTTATATTTGTTTTAGAAATATAGCTATGTTCACACACACAAATGAGGAAATCATCTGTGAATAGGTAAATTGTTGGAGCACATATATTGTTAGATTTATAATATCCCATTTAACTTTTGCAATATCCCATCAAGAAATTGAATATTACTTAATGAACACTGTAGTCCCACCTTATTCGCCAGGAATATGTTCCAAGGCCCCCAGTGGATGCCTGAAATTGTAGATAGTATCAAGCCTTATATATGCTACATTTTTTCCATCTGATAAGTGACTAATGGATGGGTAGCATGAACAGTGTAGGTATGCTAGACAAAGAGATGAGTCACTTCCTGGATGGGATGAGCAGGAGGGCATCAGGTTTCATATGGCTACTTAGAATGGCACACAATTTAAAATTTATGAATTTTTATATCTGAAATATTTCATTTAATATTTTCAGATCCCAGTTGACTTCAGGTAACTGAAACCACAGAAAGTGAAACTGAAGATAAGGGAGGACTACAGTAGCTGTGTGACTTTTTCACAAAATTAATCATTATAATCAAAGAACAAAATACTGAAGTAGTCAAGTGTGTTTGAATCTTAGGGTTCTGGACCATTTTCCTTTCTCAGTTTTCTATCTCAGAGTATAAGAGTACATATAGACTGAAAATGACATAAATACAATAAAAAGAACAAGATATAAAAAGTCTTTACTAATTGATTGAAAAGAAAAGGTTAAAGACCGTGTGGAAATCAAGTTATATTTATGAGTTCTGAGAATGACAACATGTTCAGAAGGAAACAGTTTTAATTCTATGAATTTAAAGTTTCTATTTCTAGTTTTTGAATGTAACTCTTTGAATATTGTCTTTAGTTTTGTTTTCTTGTTGTTTTATTTTATTTTTAATTGACCTATCAGAATTGTACATATTTATGGGGTACACTATGATGCTTTGATATAGGTATAGAAAGTAGATGAAGACATAAGTAAATGGAAATATATTCCACATTCATGGATTTTTTTTCAAATGCTAATTGTATTTATTTTAGAAATGTAGAAATAGTCACAAATATAAATTAGTATTTGATAAGTGCTTAGTCTCTGTATTAAATTAGCTCACCTGATTATGTGAATCATTTCATGTTTGATTTAGTTGATATGACTGGTCAATATTAATATTATAAATATTATATACCATTCTCATATCATGCTAACATAAGAAACAATAAAATTTTATAAAGAAAAATATTGTTTGATAGGTTGTAAAATGAGAAAGCCAGCTGGCTATTTTGGATAAAAATGAGCAGGTCAGCAAGGTCCTAATGGGTTTACTACAGTTTAGAGTCAGACTCTCAGTTTAACATTTACAGAAATCCAATTTGAAAATTTATTCAATTATTATTAACTTCTTAAGGTCTGACTTTAGTTTAGCTGTGAGCACTTGAACTTAAAAGACACTGAATTGTAAACCATGATGTCCATTTATTTATTCACGAAATATGAGTCATTTACATAGGATGCTCCCTCCTTGTGCTCAAAACTACACAGTGAGAATACTGTGTGCTGAGCATCAAGTTAAAAATAAGTAAAATGAGATTTTGAATTGCTATCAAACTAGCTGAACTGGACAAGATAGCATTCTGTAGTCTAAAGATAATTTTACCTATATACCCAATATTGGCTGAATTTCTAGAGCCCATTTCAAATACAGTGGATCAGGATTACCAGGGATGGGACCAAAAATCTTTTAACAGTGTCTCTGATTATTCTTTCCATGACAGAAATGATAAGCTTTGAAAACACTGGCATGATGAATCAGCTCTTCTCCTTGATTCTTCTTTTCAAATACAGTTCACACAGATTCTGACTTCTCTTACCAGGTTGCTAAGGTTAAAATTTTATTTTAATGATAGTTCATCACTGAGAATATTTTTAATGCCTATGATTTGTCTGAGAAATCAGTATAGTTTTGATTTATAGAAACTCAGGAAGTACCATAGTGTCCATAGTACCACATCTATAAACCCTCTACTGAAAGGTTACTTTGCAGATGATTGGTCTTGTCTATTAATCCCAGCACTTTGAAAGGCTGAGGCGGGTGGATCACCTGATGTCGGGAGTTCGAGATCAGCCTGACCAACATGGAGAAACCCCGTTTGTACTAAAAATACAAAATTAGCCAGGCGTGGTGGCGCATGCCTGTAATACCAGCTACTCACGAGGCTGGGGCAGAAGAATCGCTTGAACCCAGGAGGTGGAGGTTGCAGTGAGCTGAGATCACACCATTGCGTTCCAGCCTGGGCAACAAGAGCAAAACTCCGTTTCAAAAACAAAAACAAAAACAAACAAACAAACGAAAACAACAACAACAAAAAACTACTCCAATTTCAATGGTAAATTTTGTCTGACCTAACCCTAAGTACAGGCTATATGTACACTATAGTCTACAATTAGTAAACTGTGTATCCACAGTACTATTCACTAGATAAATAATGACACTGAATGTTTTAAAATTCATAATGATTCAGATTTTAAAAAAGAAATAAGGGATATGCATAAAATATTAAAATACTATAAGATATTTTATTTTTTATAAAAATTTTAAAAGTTCAGACCAAGTTTTTACCAAGTGTGTCTGTGTGAGACGGGATAGTGGAGAAGAATCTTGTGTTTATTCTATTTTTTTCTTTCTTGAAATAACAGCTGAGAGATTGTAGACCTGTAATAGCAACAAAAGGGATATGAGAAATGAAAGGCATGCCTTTAAATCTTAAAAACTTTTTCATTTATTCATTCACCAAAAATGTATTGAGTCTTTGTCTCCACTTTGGCAGGTACTGTGATTCTATATAGTCATATAGTCTTCTTTTTAATATTGACATAATCTGACTTACATTTGTGTTTTTAACTTACAGAGAGATCCCCTTAGTATTTGAAGAATACAGGTATGTTTCACCTGGGATGTCTGGCTTGTGGTGAGTCTTCCCAGGTTTGATCAGGATTAATGAGCTGAGACTTTTCATGGAGCCTTTTACCTTGGGGTCAAAGAGACTGGGGAAGCTCAAGGGCTCTATCCCCTGTGCCAATAGCAAGAACAGCAGCAAGTTTTGCTGAAATTGATTATGAATGTCTCTAGCTACTGGCAAAGCTGAAGTACAGCCTGTCCATATCCATGTGAGGATAGAGTAGGAATAAAAATGAAAGCAAGACATGGCAAAGGTAAAGTGAAAGATTTTGCTATTAGGCTAGTGCTTTGATCATAAAGATTCAAACATATCTATCACACTACATCTGTGAGAGTGTATTAAAAGGTTAATGAAGTTTTGTGCCTTTTTGGACTTATAACTAAATTGTCAGGTCAGCAAATATGAAGAATTTTTGTACTGTGGACTATCCTAGGAAATTCTCTTGGGGGAAAATGAGATGCCTTTACAATTTATTTCAGAACATCAGTATCTTCAAACTGTTCTACACAATTTTGAGGCGGTTCAAAGGAAGTACGTAGAGCTAATCCTGTTTAAAAAGAAATTGGGAAGGCTTAAGAAAATCCCTTATGTGAAAAATCAGGACAATATAGTACAATATGATTTATATACAATTTATAGATCTTTGAATCAGACATTCACCATTTTAATAATTTCAGGGAGACAACTGCTTCACAGCAGACTGTAGCATAAGGCTCACATTAAAAGACCATGCGTATAATAGTGATACTGCCATGGGTTAAATGAGCAGAGCTTGAAGTATTATTTTTTTAAAAAATTGAAAGGTTGTGGCAGTAATAAAAAGGTTGAATGGTAATGCCTCTAATTGAACAGTAAGGCCTCTTTCCTATTAAGTCACTCTTTCATCTGTCTTTTTAATTATTTCATTATCATTTTGTACTGCAGTTCACAATGAAATGACCATTTGTGTTTAAGTGAAAGCTAATTATTAGGACTGAATTATTGTGCAGTTTATTGATCCCTATGGTGGATTAAGGGCTTTAAGTTCGTCTAGACAGAATAGTTAGCAAAATGACAAAAGGAAACATATAAGACCCTTGGGAAGAATCCCTACGCTCCATAAGCAATTAATGCCTACCAGGTAATGGAATTTAAGTTTATACTAAATCCAGCAGAGCTTTGACATTTCAACTGCCTTATAAACACATTAGTCTAATGAATTAAGACTTATGAATTGTGTTTAGACACAAGTAGGAATAGGAAGTCCAGGATATTTTTAGCCATTCATTGATTGAATGAAAAATAGATCATTTTCTCTCTGAATCAGATGAAAAATGAAATGTGTTCTTCTTTGTGTATATCTCTGCTCATTCTGTTTTCTGTTGATGGATGTGTATTAACAAATTCCATTTCCCAAAAAACACTAATCTCCCTTATGGATGTGAAAAGTATATAGTGATAAACCAAGAAAGGAGAATGAATATATACATATATACAGTACTGCTGAGTAAGAAGCCAAACAAACCATTAATCTCAATCAGGTGCTAGGCAAATTTAAAAGCAATTTGTCATTATGGCGATGAGCAAGCTGCAGTTTAAGCTAACTGTACAACCCATTGCTGTTATTTGTTAAGAGTATGTCTTTGAGTGGATTTTGAGGGGATCTGGCTCAATCCTTCAGTTATGCGACTTCTTCCCTAAAGTGCTGTCTTCAAAGATTTATTGACCACATGCCATAAGTAAGGATTTTTGGAAAAGTTGTTAAAGCTCTTTTTTATATCAACAAAGATTTCAGCAACAATTCTAAGAAACAACGACAAGTTAATTAGGTACAAGGTGGTGTTATGTGGTGTCAAGTTTTAAGTATTTTTCTTTCTCATCTTCATTTTCAGGCTTCCAATAAAAATCTCTTGTACTGTACCAACCATGGTTATTTATGGGTCAGATAAAAGACAGATACTTCAGTTACATGCAGAAGAAATCTGGTACATTTTACCTGTCTATACTTCTTTGAATTTGAAGTCTTCACCATGAAAATCTTGGAGAACATTTCAAGAACAGCCTTCCTTTTGTCTTAGAACAATAGTGTCAGGACCATTCAATGAAGAGGCATCCATACCAGATACCCAGAGGCACAGTTTAAATATTAAAGTATATTTATACAAAATATATTTTAGATGTTTCATTGCGTGAGTTTGAATTAAATTGAAGGCATTCAGATGCACAGAATAGAATCTAGCAAATTGCAAAAATGTTTGCTTCTATTATATTTATGCACAATTTTATTGCTTGCATTTGACAGTGGCAAAGTAGCTAGTTTAATAAGCAAGTGTAAGTTTTTTATAGCAATGGTTATGGACTTTTATGATATTTAAACTAGATTAATCAGTGAAGTATGATAAAGTTGAAGGATTAAACAGACTGTGCACTTAAATATAAAACACTAATGGGGAATCTTGCACGAGGCAATATTTGTTATTATGAAAATATAATAAAAGGATAATTGGTGGGGTTCTCTTTCTAGGAAAAAAAGATGGTTTACTCAGCTTAAGAAGTCAAATTAATGCCTAGGGAAATAGGGCACCCTTATTATATGTAGACATGGTGCCACCTGCGTGATAGTCATTTGATTTTTAAAACCAAAAATAAAACTTATGCTTTACATAATGTAATTATATGACTAAATTCAAAGTATGATCCTAGAGAAAAGCATTCCAAGAATTTTCCTTAATTTTTTCTTTGCAAGTGCAAATATGCCCCTAGGTATACTTATTTAAATATTGATTTATAATGCATTTGCATGATTGGAGGACTTTGTTTTCTATTTTGAAGAAAAGATTTATCTAATGAACAAAGTTTTAAACTATTTTTCAGAATGCTTAAAGTTAGTTTGAATGCCTCAAACATTTTGGTAAGGGTTAGAAGTAAAAGTTTAAGAGAATATTATTAATTCAATTAACAAAAAATAATTTTTGAGAATCTTATCCATTATATGTGTATATGATTCAAAGTCAAATAAGTCTTTTTTTTTTTAAATTTGTACTTGTACTAGTTATCTACTGCTGCATTAAAAATTAGACCAGAACTTAGCAAGTTAAAATAGTAAAGATTTATTATCTCAAAATGCCTTTGGGTCAGGAATCTGGGCACAGATCAGTTGGGTTTTCTCTGGCTTAAATAATCTCTTGAAGTTTTAGTCAAGCTGTCAGCAAAGGTTAGGGTTTTCATTCAAAGCGCTGGATGGGCGAGTGTCCTTTTCTAACACGTTCACGTGGTTGCATTCATGTGGCTGTTACCAGGGTCTCGTTTTTCTTGGCTGTTGATCACAGGACTCCCTTAGTTTCTTGCCACATGAACCTCTCCAAAAGGTAGCTCACAAAGTGGTATCTGGCTTCCCTCAAATCAAGAAAGCAAGGGAAAACCCGATATGGAAGTCTTTTTATAACCTATTGTCAGAAATGACATCCATTACTTTACTGTATTCTTTTGTTAGGAGTAAGACAGTATGTTCAGACACACCCCGGGGAGAAGATTCACAATGTTATGCACAGCTGGAGGCAGAGATTGTTGTGGGCCATTTTAGAGGCTGCCTATCACCAAGCTTATGGCCCACCAAAGAGACAAATGACCAACTATTATAACAGATGACAGATGTCATGTCATAATCACAATTAAAGTGTGCATAGAATATGCTCAAATGAGGGTGAGAGATATCAACACAGTGTTTTAGGTAGGCTTTCCAGTAGAAAGGATAATCCAAAAAAGTTTAGTGGCAGTCAGCAGCATATGTAGGAGTAACAGACAAAAGCATTTCCGTTAGAGTGGGTATGTGAACAGCTTTGGAGGGCTTGGAAGTAAACTACAAGTTGATATAGCTAGAACAGAGTCTATAATCTGAGGAAGGGTGGGAATTGATGCTTATATAGGTAGTAGCCAATAGCGGGAACTGATGCTTATATAGGTAGTAATAACCCTACAAGTAAAACTTGTAAGTTTTACTTGTAAGCTTTACTGGTAAGCCAATAATCTTATAAGTAAAACTTGGAGTTTGAACTTTATCCTAAAATTTGGGAATGCATTGATAATTATAAGCCTGATCAACTTTGTATTTAGAAAGATGTCTTTGGCAACAGTGTAGAACATAAATTGGAGGTATAGGGACTGGTTAGAAGACTATCGTACAGGAGAGAAGTGATGAAAACAAACTAAGGCTATAGTAGTAGTAATAAAGAGAACATGAAATGCAGCAAGTAGGAAGGTAAACAGAAGCAACAAGACTGATTGCATAGGAAGCAGGAAGGAGAGACCAAGGGAACATATCTGTAATAAGACATAGTAACATGGTATGTTCAGAGAAAGGATTTGAGTATTAGAAAAAGAAAGCAAAATTATGATTATTTGGAACAGTGGTTAATTAATAGAGTTATCATGGCTTAGGGCTTGGATGTTCACAAAAAAAGAATGCTAAATATTGCAAAAGGTCATGAAAGGACACATGTATAGTAAAACATTTTCTACTATAAAGATAAGCCTCTATTAATACTAAGGTATCAGAGGCTGGATAATCAGTACAATGCATGCTCATAATCTAAAAAATGTTAAACAGTGGGTACATTTTGTATTCTTTACACACCTTTATATACCTTTGATCTATAGAAAATATAGTAACTTTAGCCAAGTTCATAATATGGAAATATAAATGTGAAAGGATCAGGCAGGATTCCAAAGACTTTAACCTTGGATGAACATCCAGGTCTCAAATGTTGGTAACTCTGATTAAAATATTCAAGCATACATAGAGAATCTTGGATCTAGAGAAACTAAAACACACCCAACCAGGTTGTGTTAACCTAGGTTATCCAAATCTAGAAATAACACATATAATAGAAATATCCAGACCATTACCAAATTCATTGTTAAATTGTGCTCTTAGTCAGTATATCTTGACTGTAAATAGTGCCTGTAATAGAGTCACAGCAAAGTGAGGCTATATTGTCCAGTAAGGCTAATAACAAAATTGATCTCCAACCTTTGCTCCTTGATAAGAACACATCCATTGTTTTGTATATTTTGCAGAATATTTTGGCACTTTAGTAACATTCTCTGTCATTAGATATTGGAGAACGTAAACCTCAAAGAAGGATGTACTATCTTCCTACAAAAAATATTTTAAATGATAACCCTATATCAACCCAGAACTGTTAAATCTTTGGTTTTGAAGTATATTATATTACTAAAGCAGCTTTTTAACATGCATATAGAAAATGATATGCAGACTAATAGGATAAGCTTAACAATTAATCTAGCAATTATCTGGATATTTACATTGAACTCACAAAAAGTCTTCAATCACACCATGGATTAAGAAAATTTTAAAAATCAGAAATATATTAGTTGTTAAACATTGAGACATTTCCTTCTTTATATTCTTCAGGAGAAACTGAAAATTTCTAGATATTTAATCAATCAAATGGCAGGCATATGTGGTTATGTGTTTTATAGTTTTGCATGGAAAAATAAAAAGATTTATATTATAGTGCCTAATCTAGGACTAGAGTTAGACTTCATGGGTTGAATTCTGTTGTTATTGCTTAGGGATTTTTTGTAGCTAGGGAATGTTTTTTAGAAAGTGACTACTTCTCTAAGACTCTGTAGTCACTGGTAAAATAGGAATGATAACAATATCTATTATACAAGGAGTAATAGATTAAAAGTAATTTTTGTGCAGATAAAATGAGCAACCTATGAAAAACTGTCAACGCAATGCCTAGATTATAAAAGTCACTTAAAAAATTATAGCTATTCTTGCATAACCAAATTTCCTTTAAAATAATATATTCTTAACTTGGATTTTATTTTCTGTATTTCTTTTAATGTTTTATCTTTATTAAGTAATTAACAAAAAATTAGGATAATAAATAAAGAACATATACATGAATAACTGTATGTATTTTAAATAAAATTAAAAATGTTTCGACAATGAGAGCACACTATAGCTATTCATTATTCATGTGTTGATTTATTCATTTATTAAATAAGTATTTACTGATTTCCTGCCATCTGCTAAATAACTAGGCAAGACACAAGTGCTACAGTGCTAAAGAAAAGCAGACGTAGTCTCTGCAATCTTCATGGAGTTTATGGTCTAGTAGGAAATACAGATGCTAATCAAATCATAACAAAATCAACATAAAACCGAAACCGTGATGTACCACTTGTAGAGTTTTCCTACACTCAGATTAAGGATACGTTATTATATGCCAGGAGTATTAAGTGTTAATATGCCTACTGTTTTGCCAATAATGTTAGTAAGTTTTATAAATTGTTATCTTTACTAAACATATGACCAAGTAAGATAATGCACAAAACATTTAGCAGAGTGATTGTTAAATAATCAGAACTTATCCAGTCTCAGTCTATCTCTATCCTATCCATTCAAATCATCTACATATCTGTAATTATATGCATATTTATAAGCATTACTTTAAAAGGGATCATCATTTGTACCATGTTCAGTGTTAATGCCAATATGCAACCAAATACACTTCGATGTGAGTTTGTGCTACCATTATCATGACTGGAGATATATTCTAAACAGTAATAATATTCAATAAGACGTTATTCAAAAATGAAGTAGGAATTATTTTCAATTTTGACAAATCTATTGTACGTCAATTCATATAAAACAAAATGTCCAAGTGATTTTGAAAATAAAAATTATATACCCTTAAAATTCACTTAATGCAAGTTTTCAAGCAATTTCTAAATTCTATTTTACATCTGGTATTTTGAAACTGTACTTTGAAACTCTTATAACATGTAATTATATTATCATTAATATTTTTAAATTCAGTGGACTCAACTTTTAATGAACACTGGTTCTGTTCACAAAATGGTTTGAAATTTTTCAAACTTCATGCTATACTGTAAAAAATCTGGTTAATTTAACATAAAACCTAAAACCATAAAAACCCTAGAAGAAAACCTAGGCAATACCATTCAGGACATATGCATGGGCAAAGACTTAATGACTAAAACACCGAAAGCAATTGCAAGAAAAGCCAAATTGACAAATGGGATCTAGTTAAACTAAAGAGCTTCTGCAAAGCAAAAGAAACTATCATCAGGGTGGACAGGCAACCTACAGAACGGGAGAAAATTTTTGCAATCTATCCATCTGACAAAGGGCTAATATCCAGAATCTACAAGGAACTTAAACAAAGTTACAAGGAAAAAAAAAAAAAACAACCCCATCAAAAAATGGGCAAAGGATATTAACAGACACTTTTCAAAAGAAGACATTTATGTGGCCAACAACCACACGAAAAAAAGCTCATCATCACCAGTCACCAGGGAAATGCAAATCAAAACCACAATGAGATACCATCTCATGCCGGTTAAAACGGCAATCATTAAAAAGTCAGGAAACAACGGATGCTGGAGTGGATGTGGAGAAATAGGAACACTTTTACACTGTTGGTGGGAGTGTAAATTAGTTCAACCATTGTGAAAGACAGTGTGGTGATTCCTCAAGGATCTAGAACTAGAAATACCATTTGACCCAGCCATCCCATTACTGGGTATATACCCAAAGGATTATAAATCATTCTACTATTAAGACACATGCACGCGTATGTTTATTGCAGCACTATCCACAATAGCAAAGACTTGGAACGAACCCAAATGTCCATCAATGATAGACTGGATAAAGAAAATGTGGCACATATACACCATGGAATACTATGCAGCCGTACAAAAGGATGAGTTCATGTCCTTTGCAGGGACATGGATGAAGCTGGAAAACATCATTCTCAGCAAACTAACACAGAAACAGAAAACCAAACACCGCATGTTCTCACTCATAAGTGGGAGTTGAACAATGAGAACATATTGGCACAGGAGGGAAACATCACACCCCAGGGCCTGTCAGAGGGTGGGGGGCAAGGGGAGCGATAGCATTAGCAGAAATACTTAATGTAGATGACAGCTGATGCGTGCAGCAAACCACCATGGTGCATGTATACCTATGTAACAAACCTGCACTTTCAGCACATGTATTCCAGATCTTAAAGATAATAAATAAATAAATAAATAAATAAATAAATAAAAGAAAAATCTGGTTAATTTAAAGGAACACCATAGCCTGGGAACATATATAACATGCAAGTATAGAAACATCTGGACAAATAAATCATTAGTTACTAATATTTATGGAGTCAATTTTAAAAATTGCTACTTCAATTCACTAATATCTTATGTTGAATCTAAACATATGCACATTTGTTAATGAAAAGTCAATTAATAAGGCCGGGCACGGTGGCTCAAGCCTGTAATCCTAGCACTTTGGGAGGCCGAGGTGGGCGGATCACGAGGTCAGGAGATCGAGACCATCCTGGCTAACACAGTGAAACCACATCTCTACTAAAAAATACAAAAAATTAGCCAGGCATGGTGGTGGGTGCCTGTAGTCCCAGCTACTCGGGAGGCTGAGGCAGGAGAATGGCATGAACCTGGGAGGTGGAGCTTGCAGTGAGCCGAGATCGTGCCACTGCATTCCAGCCTGGGCGACAGAGCAAGACTCTGTCTCAAAAAAAAAAAAAAAAAAAAGAAAAGAAAGAAAACTCAATTAATAAATTAATCATTACTCTTATCTGCATTTGCTAATTATTTACTAGCTTTATAAATATTACATTTTTTTCTTATAATAGACAACATTTTAAATAGACTAAGTAAATTAGTGATGAGGTAGTGATCATTTAACTTTTTGTTAAGTATAACCTCGAGTAAATGAATAGTTAAAATCTAAAATAAATTTATACTATGAAATTTAAAAAAGCTAAATATTCTATAGTATGTTTATATTTTGAAAAGTATAGTTTGATAATCATTTGGGTTGTAGAAACCACAAAATAATGTTATTAGAAGACAAATAGACTATTCAACTACTGTATTTTTATTGTGAGAGACTTGAAAACTCAGAATCCTAACTAGAAAGCAAGTAGAGGGAAACAAAAAACCAAAAAATGTAGAGCTAGGCCACGTCAAACTAACATTAGATATAGACATTCTATGAAGCTGCTTATTTAATGTGAGTTAAGGGTCTCCAATAGTCTCTTCTTCATTAAAATGAACAAGTAAACCCTTCCACAATTTGCTTTGCATTGATCCTTTTCATTACCGAATTTCCTAAGAGAAGCATCACTCCTGGTATCCCCTGTTGCTCGGTTGAGGCATTAATCCTTGTTAATGTCTTACTTGAATAATTTGTTACCCCTTCCTGGATGGACCAGTTTTTACCCATAGAATGATTAACAAATTTCTTACCTACAGAATGATGAATAAATTTGTACACAAATTTTTAGAGCTTCCTTTATGTAATTACAACTGAATTAAAGTTATTTAAAATGTCCACCTCAGACTAAAATAATTTGAAGATAGATGCAGACTATAACATGTTTTAAAATCACAATTTAGAGCTGAAAGAAAGCAGTGAAGGCAGAGGCTTTGAAGCAAAATCAGGTTGTACCAGGCTTTGGCAGTTTACCTGATTAATCATTGGCAGCTGGGCTGCATTTTTCAAAGGCTCCAATTAGCTGAGATCCAAAGAAAATGATGTAGAATGAGATTTTGGCAACTGGGTAAGTGGGCAACAAAAATATAAAGGCCCAAGAAAAAGAGGGCATGGACATAAAAAGACTCAGAAGAATTGGTGAAGCAATGATGAAGAAACAGCAAAATTCACATGACAAATTTGCACGTGACAAGTTCTGTGCATAGAGCCTAAATATCACTGCCAATGGAACGATATGTTCTACAAGAGGGAAAAATATAAATTGTTCAATATTGAACATTGAGGACAAATTTAGTAAGTGCTTTCTGACAGAATATTGATTTGTAAAGCATGCACATCCAGAAAGATAACTACTATCTGATGATTTAATAACACACTGATCTTAAACTAATTTGAACGTTAATCCTATTGGATGTGTGTCTTTTATTCATTGGACTGGAAATACACTAGACTATCACTGATCAGCTCAAAGGTAATTGGCACCAGTTCTGCTACTCCTGTTACCGGGAAAATCACTTTCTAATATGAGAATTATATATATAAAAAGTACAACACACACTTGAGGCAAATATGTCTTAACTCATTTGACTTGAAATGACAACTTCATTTTGGGTACCCTGAATCGAAAAGAAAGCTCCAGGATCCCGCTAAGAACTTTTAGAACAGAATAGTTCAAACTGTTGAGAGACTATATGGTAGTAAAACAGGTTATCGGAATGTTACAAGGCTGCATCATATTTCTAAGAAGAAATATCTATGTATGGCAGGTTCAAAAACAATTTACTTGAAAGTGTAATGTAAAGTGTGGATTTTGTCTCTTAACAATTAATTGCCAAGGCAAAGCACACCGTGTTACAAATTTCATCATTCGATGGTATGTTTTTTCCTCACATGAGTAGCAATGCAGAAGAACCAGAATGTTACTCCACCAATTTACTCTAAAATCAGCCATTTATTTCCATCTCAATAAAGTGTTTTTAGCTATTACTGCCTTAGGTCTTTATTTCTTCATCATGTTTTGGTTTCATTACAAATTTAGGCATACATCTTTTTAAAAGTAGAAATGAGGAGTAAACAATAAGAAGAAAATAAGAGTGACCCATAATCCAGAGATAACCATTGCTAACACTTTGGAGCATGGCCACTTTGGTGTGCAGTTTTTCATATTTTTTAAATAAAAATTAATTTCCCCACATATTCACAGAGATATCCAAGTGTTATTATACACTTCTGTGTAACATATTTTTATGACTACATAGTATACCAACAAATATTGTACTTTAACTTACTTTAGTTATCCCCTCTTATTATTTTCCTTCTTTTCCATTTTTTGCTGTTTTGAAAATCTTGACTTAGAGCTTTACCATAGATCATAGATGAATTGTTCTTATCAATAACTGTCTTCTTGAGATAAATTTGTAAATGCTAATTTTCAAGTCAAAGCATAGGTATATGTTTAAATATTTAAATACTGCCATTTCTTGTCAAGATTGCTCATATAAATGTATACCTCCACCAGCAGTTTAATGAGATTCTCGTTTTTTAGTCAACAATGCCCAATTTCCTATGTTATAATCATTGTTAGTTCATTAGGCAAAAAGTATGCTTTATTGTGACTTAAATTGGCACCTCTTTTACTAAGAAGTAAGGCCAAAAAATTTAAGTATGCATTTATTAAACATGCATATACTTCATTTGTGAATTGCTATTATAAAATTAAATAAGCAGGAAGCCATTGGACTGAGGCAGCCTTCACACTTTGAGTTCCTACGTAATGAACTGCAACCTACCTTAGTATATAAACTAACTGAAAACCTAATTTAGTGACATAACAAATAGCCAAGTCTGAGCCAATCACAGGCTGCCAACGAATCAGATTATGTCTAATAAATCTAACTGTAAGCTGTACCAATTAAGCTGTACTTCACTTTCATTTTCTGTCTATAAATATTCCCTACCCATTATTGGATACTGGAGTTCTCTGAACCTCCCTTGGTTCTACGGGCTCTGATTCATGAATTGTACTTTGCTCAATTAAACTCTGCTAAATTTTATTTGTTGAAAGTTGCCCTTTTAAAACTACTTTATTTTAAATTTTTAAGCAAATAAATGGACTTGTAAGAGAGCTTTATATTTAGTAACATAACATATAAAGGAAATATTTTTTTCTTGCTTCTCACTTGTCTTTTCATATATAGAAAATTTTCAGTGGCTTGTGATAAATTGTTCAAAGTGAAAAGCCTCTCTTCAACTCCAATTTTTACATATATTTACAAATATTTTTCTCTTAGTATTTTTATGGTTCGATTTAAAAAAAAACTTTCACATTTTTAATACTTCTGGGATTTAATTTCAAGTATTGTGTAGGTAGGAAACATTTCACTAGGTTGTAAAAATTTCAGACTCTGTAAACACTTATAAAATAGCACAGTACAGTTTAGTGTAATGCCCTTTCTCCTTTCCCATTTGTTTTACATGCTACATTTAGCATGTTCTCAATTAATAGGTATACATATGTTTGTGGATGTTCTGTTTTATGTATGTATTACTAATATCATTACGGATTTTTTTCATTTATCTATCTACTTTTCTATCATCATCTATTTATCTGTCTGACATCTGGACTTGAAGTCATTTGTACGACTTTCATATTGCTCCTGTACCAAGTTATCACAGACAGTGGTTGCAAACAACACGAATGTATTATCTTGTCATTTGTGCTAGTTTCATATTGCTGCTGTAACAAATTATTATAATCTTAGTGGTTGCTAAAAACAGGCATGTATTTTCTTGTTCTCCCAGAGGTTAGAAGTCTGAAATAGGTCTCACTAGGCTAAAATCAAGATATTGGCAGTGCTTCATTCCATCTGAAGTCTCTAAGGGAGAATCCCTTTTCTTGATTTTTCCAGCTTATAGAGACTGCCCATATTCTTTAGCTTGTGACAATCCCTTTTCATGTTCAAAGCAAGGAACACATCAGACCTCTGCTTCCATCATTGACACATCTCCTTTTCTGATTTTTGATGCTCCTGCCTTCCTTTGTCACTTATAAGGATCTTTGTATTACAGGAGGTCCAGAGAGTAATATAACATTATCTCAAGTCAGCGATTAGCAACCTTACTTCCATCTGTAACCTAAATTTCATCTCGTTATGTAGCATGACATATTCATAGGCTCTGAGGATTCCAAAGTGGACATCTTTAGTAGGGCATAATACTGCCTAATGTACCCTTTTAGATAGACTTTGTTAACTTTCGAAGTTTTTTAATGATTAGTCATATCTTTAAATCTAATAAAGATTTACACATTAAAGATGAAAATTGAAACAAAATTAAACATTAAAGATTAAAATTGAAACAACAAGCTTCAATGATGATAATTTATGTTTTTCCATTCTTTTGAAAGGGCCAAGTTTATTAGAAAAGACTTATAGCGAACATAGTCTTATAACATTTTAAATCTACTCAACATGCGGTTATTTTTCCTTTCAAGTTGCTTTTTAGATTGTTTTCCATCTTTTATTCTTGAGTTAATTTGCTCCTGAAAAAGTTACTTGCATTGGTTCATATTTTATTTTGTTTTATCTAAAAATAAAAGATTTAGTGATAAAAAGTACTTTTGTGTGATATGGTTTTGCTCTGTTTCCCTACCCACCTCTCACCTAGAATTGTAATAATCTCCACCTGTCAAGGGTGCGGCCAGGTGGAGATAATTGAATCATGGGGGCGGTTTCTCCCATGCTGTTCTCATAATAGTAAGTCTCATGAGATCTGACGGTTTTATAAATGAGAGTTCCCCTGCACAAGCTCTTTTGCCTGCTGCCGTGTAAGAAATGACTTTGCTTCTCTTTTGTGATTGTGAGGCACCCTCAGCCATGTGGAACTGTGAGTCCATTAAACCTCTTTTTCTTTATAAATTACCCAGTCTTGAGTATGTCTTTATTAGTAGCATGAGAACAGACTAATACATTGTGCTTACTATATATTTTTTTTAATTTTTAAAAGCTTTCTGTATTCTTTCTCAGTACCTCCTACCTCTTTCCTAATTTCTAGCATATAGTTACGTGTTTTTTTATTTTGACTTTCACATTTATTCATAAATGTTATGAATTTGTCCCATACTTCAGGTTTGGCTAAACACTTCCCAATGTTTACTATATTGAGAAAAAAAATTTTCATGATTTAACTGTGGATTTAAGAATGATTAGGAGAATATTTTTGTAAAAATTAAATTTTATAAAAATTAAAAAGTAGTTCAGATGTTTTGGCTTATTTGAAATTCCATTATTAAAATTTAAGGCATTATATTAAAAAAACTTGTAAAGTTTGGGTTTGGAGAATTTCTTAAAGCTTTTCTTTTACATCTTATAATATGCCCCACTTTTTACACAAGTACACATTGTAAAACAGTATTATTTTTAAATGAAGAGTTTTGTCATTTTGCCATTTGTTAATTTTAGTCTCAATCCCTCTATTTCTATATTCATATCTATCTAGTCTACTAAAGAAAAAGAAGACTGTTAATCTCATTTATATTAGTGGGGTTTCTTGTGATTATCTTCTTATAGGCTTAAATATTTTTTAGATTAATTAACAAATTTATAGGTAATCTCTATTACACTTTCTTTTTCTATTACATTATTTGGATATGATATAAACAGCATGTAATTACATAATACTTTTTAATTCAGTCTGACTCATGTATTACTCATTTTCATTTATTACAACTGATTAATTTGTATATCTGTTATTTCATTCTCTACATTTATTATTATATTTTGCTAGAAATAACAGTAAATACTATGTGCCAAACACTATTACGCTTGACATTTGCCAAGATAGAATTCAGAAAAAATATAAACGACTTTGACTAACACAAAGAAAGATTCATGCTAAATGTCACAATTTAAAATGAAGATAAAATAATTATAAACATCTATGCATCCAGAAACAGTAATCTTCATGAAGCAGAAACTTCAGAAGATACAAAAGAAATAGACTTAAACACACATCAAAAATTGAACTGTGACACACCTTTCATGGAAAAATCAAGCAACTAAAATGTAAGTAAAAATATTGAAAATCTAAGACATATAATGAGTAAACAATTTAAAATAGATATTGATCTTGCACCAGTGAGAGTACACACAAATTTTTTAATGAGTGAATATTAGCTCACAAAGGAAAATCTCAGTAGGTTCAATAAGATAAAATTATTAAAAATGATGTCTATTCACTATAAAATATTACAGTTAAAAATATGTAATACAAATTTTAGAACACAAAGTTAAAAAGCTTTTGAATAGAACATTGCAGTATTTCTTAAAAAAAGATAAGAAAAGCACTACATATTAGCCCCTGTGCAATACAATTAAAATACTAACAGGAATATTATTTATAAGTAAGTGCTAAATTAATATAAGTAAAAGACTGCAATAAGGCCATTTTTTTTTCTTTTCTTTCTTTTTTTTTTTTTTGAGATGGAGTCTCGCTCTGTCGCCCAGTCTGGAGTGCAGTGGCGCGATCTCCGTTCACTGCAAGCTCTGCCTCCAGGTCCACGCCATTCTGCCTCAGCCTCCCGGTAGCTGGGACTACAGGCCCGTGCCACCATGCCCGGCTAATTTTTTTGTACTTTTTTTAGTAGAGATGGGGTTTCACCATGTTAGCCAGGATGGTCTTGATCTCCTGACCTCATGGTCTGCCCACCTAGGCCTCCCGAAGTGCTGGGATTACAGGCGTGAGCCACCGCGCCCAGCCAGCCATCAAATTTTTGATAATAAAATATTGTGAAAAGAAAGAATACAATAAAGGTTAAAATAAAAAAAAAAGAAAACAGAAAAATAACAGAAATAAATGAATCAAATATGGATTATTTAAAAAGAATAGACAAAACAGAACAACTATTAGCTAATTTAATCAATAAAATTAAAAGGATAAAAGTAAAAATACACAAAATGAGATATTACAAGAAAAACATAAACATTTAAATTCAGAAAATTAAAAAAATCAGGCTATTTTGCACATATTTTTATAAATACCTTTAAATAATAAAAGAATTACATGATATCCTAGCAAAAATATAATAATCCAAATCAACTCAAGCAGACAAAGAAAACTAAATTGACAAACTTCCATTGAATCAACAGATAAATTTATCTAAAATGTAAGACATGTTATTCCAGCCCCACATCCCACAAAAAAAAAGCAATATAGTAAAATATCATCAAGGAAAATTCTACACATTTAGCCCAAAACAGATAATTCCAATTCTACTTTTTTAGTACATGAAAAAAAAGCCACCTCCAAATATATTTTGAATAAAGGAAACATTGATAGCTATGTACAATGTTTACATTGCACAAAAAGTAAAAATTAGAGAAAAATCCTAAATAAAATATTAGCTAACATAATTTTAGCATATTAAATAATAAATCATGACCTAATTTGTTATAGCAATATGAGGATAATTCAATATTAATATACTTCACATATTAATTCATAAAAGCAATGTTCTGATTACCTCTACTAATGTTGAAAAGGCATTCAACAAAATTCAATACCAACTGCTAATTTAATATAAACAGACCAAAACAGTTAATGGAAGAAAAATCAACGGATACTTTATTAATATGGTAAAATAGACATACCTTATTTCAAAAGTCAGCATTTAAAAAAATGTGTAAACAGTGGACACTTTACCACCAAGGTCAAAAAGATTGAAGATTTGAATACTATTACCAATATGATTTTTTGGAGGTTTATTTTAAGTGCTGGTAAATGCTCGTAGGTAAGAGACGTTGAGACATATAATCACTGGAAAAGAATAGATAAGATTATGTCTATTGCCATAGGATAGGATAATGTAACTAAGAAAATCAATAAAATAAGTAAGTGTAAGAGTATTCATTGGGGTAGCAGAATAATAATTAATATACAAAAATAAATAAATTTCATTTAACAAATGATAACCCATTAGAAGACATAATGGAGAAGATTTAAGCAGGAGAAAAAGATAAAATGCCCAGAAACACAAAGAAGAAAAGTACAAAATTTAGAAAGAATTAGACTAAACCTGAATATCACAATGAGAGGTTTGAATACATGGAAAGACATTTTTATTTTTAAGTAGCATAATTCAACATCATAAATATGCCAATTCATCCCAAGTTAATATATAAATTAAATGCAATCTGAATAATATTTTTTGTGTGAAAAAACAAGTAATGCAGAACAGGCAGGTAAAAACCTCCTAAAAGTAGAAAAAACAGGCAAAGGGTAAATATAAAATAAAATGTGGTATATGGTAAAACTGACTTCTAAAATATGTGGGGGAAAATAGAGACTTTAAAACATTTGTTGAGATAACTGGGTAACCATTTAGAAAAACATAAATGGGTCAGAAACCTGTGTGTAAGATAAATGAAACCATAGATTCACTGGAGTAAAATATGCATTAATTCCTTTATAATCTGGGAACATGAAAGACCTTTCCGATAATTGCTGACTCAGAAGCAGTAAGAGGCCTGATAAATTCAAATACCTGAAGAATAAAAAGCCTGTGTGTGGTGGGGGATGCTTAGGTTGGGGTTGGAGGAGAAGTTCCATAAACAAAATCAATATGATGAACTAGGAGAAAATATTTCCAACTTCTTTCATAAACAAACGAATAATCCCCAAGTAAATAAAGAGTTCATAAAAATTAAATAAAATGATAATAAATACGAGAATAATTCAAAGAAAAGACAAATGACTCTTAAAAACATGAACACATGCTCAATGTCACTTACACAAAGAGCAGTGTAAATGAAAATTACGCTGAAATACCACTTCTTACTAGCAGGTTGGCAAAAGTTCAAAAGTTTGTTCACACACTCAGTTGGCAGAGGTTTGGAGAATAGTTATTATGTATTGCTGATAAGCATGAAAAGTTGTCCAGATCCACTGGAGAATTACTTGGCACTATCAAGAAAAATTACCTATACATTCTGCCTCTAACCCAGGAATTTAACTTCATGAAATCCACCTTTAAGATAGACCTCCACAAACGTAAAACAATGTATGCACAAGGTTTTTTATGTAGCTTATTTATAAGAGCAAAACACCAGCTAAATGCCCATCAATAGGAGCAAGCAAGGTACAAAATGAAGTATTACAATGTTTCATTTTGTATTATGTAGTTGGGAAGGTCCTCTGTAGTACTACCAATTGGCCATCAAATACTTTTTCTTTTCAAAAGAGTAGAATTTTACTTTTTGGGTAAAAAATATGGAGAAAGCAAATTTTATATATATATATATATACACACACACACACACAGTTGTGTGTTGCTTAATGATGTGGATATGTTCTGAGAAATGTATCATTAGGCAATACCATTATATGACCATCATCGAGTATACTTACACAAACCTAGATGCTGTAGCCTACTACACACCTGGGCTATATGGTGTAGCCTATTGCTCCTAGGCTATAAACCTGTACAGCATGTTACTGTACTGAACACTGTAGACAATTGTACAAAATGATATTTGCATATCTAAACATAGAAGAGGTGCAGTGAAAATGTGTTATTATAATCTTATGAGACCACTGTTGTACATGCATTCCAGTCTTGACTGAAACATATGACACATAATTGTGCGTGTGTGGTGTGTGTGTATTTGTGTCTCTGAAAAAGTGAAACAAATTTAAGGTAAAGCAAATATGAGAAAATGTTGTCAATCAATCTAGGTAGTATAAATGTAGATGTACATTGTATTTGTCTTCTGCTGTTTCTATATTTGAAAATTTTCATAAATTAAAAAAGGGAAAAAAGCAAATAAATGTGGTAAGGATGACATTTGGTTTTTCCACATTCAAGATAAAAAATTTAGCATATATTTATAATCTGCCTTTGTTTTCCCAATCATATAACCATAATGTAAATTTTGAATCTTAGATTGTTATTTAGATTAAAATTTACATCAAGTTTTATATTTTCATTCTGATTGTCAGTGGTCTCAATTGTGATTATTTATATACATTGTTTGGTTTACCAGTTTTAATGCTCTCAGGAAAACACTTTATACTATGGTTTCAGGTTTTGAGTAGTTTTTTTTTTTTTTTGAGACGGAGTCTCGCAATGTCCCCCAGGCTGGAGTGCAGTGGCGCGAAGTCAGCTCACTGCAACTTCCGCCTCCGGGGTTCAAGTGATTCTCTTGCCTCAGCCTCCTGAGTAGCTGGGATTACAGGCGCCTGCCACCATCCAGGCTAATTTTTTTTTTTTTTTTTAAGTACAGACAGGGTAGTTGTTAATTATTTTTGAAAATATGTCTTTTGAGACCTACCAAGTCTCAGTTAAAGTTAAGTTTTCATATGAACAATTTGAATGTTAACTTGCCTATAAGTGAAATTCTTTGAGTTCTTTGTAACTGAAACTTTGTTTATTGTATTCTGAAGTTTAGTTTGTGCAGGAGAATCATGGGATCAGTCACATTTTTTTAAAAGTTTATTTGCTAATTTTTGTTTTGCTTTTCTTCTTGGATGCTTTTAGACCTAATTTCTCTCTTGAGTTAAATATTTTTCAAGAATCTTTAAATAAATTAATATCTTAATCTGTATTTGTTTCCTATTACTGTAATGAATTGCCAAAAATGTAACAGCTTGAAACAACACATATGTTTTCTTTTACAATTCTGGAAAGCAGAAATCCAAAATAAATCTCACTGGGCTGAAATAAAGGTTTGTTGGGAGGGCTTGGCTCCTTCTTGGAAGCTCCAGGGGAGAATCTGTTCTTTGCCTCTTCCAGTTTCTGGCGGCTGCTGGCATTTCTTGGGTTATGGCTGCATCACTCCAATCTCTGCTTCCTTGGTCAAACTGACTTCCCCACTTCTGTGGTAGAATATCCCGCACTCTCCTTTCCCAAGGACACTTGTGATTACATTTAGAACCCACCCAGATAATCCAGGATCATCTCCCCATTTAAAAATCCTTAATTTAATATATCTGCAAAGTCCCTTTTCTGTACAGGGTGACATTTATAGATTTCAGAGATTGGGATGTAAATATCTTGCGGGGGGGCATTATTTAGCCTACCCTGCTCTTAAATTGATTAGCTTATTTATATGATTTCAGATGTTGTTTATTTGCTTATTTGTTTGTTTTTAGATCAAGAAATAATTCTGTTTATACTTTTGTTTCTTCTCCTGGAAAATTAATAATTCTTAATCATTGGATTGGATTTCAGTTCTTTATCTTTTCACATGTTATTTAACTAGATTTTAATCATTCCCCTTTCTCTGCATTCTGGGTAAGCCTCTCAGATTTATCCTCCATACGACTAACTTGATTTTCTATAATCAAATCCAATTGGGACTACCTCCAATGTGGATTTTTATTATGCCACTCTGATGGTGCCAGGCCCCTCCACCCCGCCTTTCATCTTAACTCAGTCAGTTTTCTCCTTAAGGCTTCTTGCTTCTGCTTCATGTAACTCATTTCCTCTTGCATTATTTTGAAGACAACAAGCTGCTGCTTGCTTAAAAAAATATCTATTTTTCTTATGAAGGTTATTTTCAAAGTTATATTTTTCTTATGACTATTAGGTATAATTGTACTTTTATTTATGTTCTTGTGGTAATTCACAGATTTATTTTTATTTGCCTTGAATGGGTAGAGTATTTGCCCTCAGGGTAGATACTAGGTCTCACAGCTTCTGTCACTATTTGAGTAGTAGGTGGTTTATCCTCTTAAATCTCAGCCTGAAGTACCAGCCTAAGCTTGATTTGCAATTCGTAGAGTAGTTCTGTAAACTGTACTTGGATCATCTGCTGCCTCAACACTAAGATTCTCTTGTTCCAACATTCACTTACTATTGGAATTTTCTTAGAACATAAAAAGCTATATCCTATCTAATTCCTTTACTTCTTCCCCAGTGCTGCTTCTTGTTTTTTCAATTCTATACTTCTGAACATAACATTTGGATCAACCTAGTTCTACTTAGGTATAAGAGGGAGAGAAGCCAATGCATGTTGGAGATAGGGCTGTTCACTGTGTTCTGAATTTTTTTTTTTATGTCCTATCTTATTTAGAGGATTTATTTTGGTCCAGAATGTGGATTGTTTTGTATATATTACAAGAATGTGTCATGACTTATCAAGCAGAATTCTTATCCAGATTTAGGTCTGTAGTCTTGTCTTTGGTTCACTTCGGGTTATTGCTGAATCTCCAAGAGTTCTCTAATTGGTGATTGGAAGGAACAATATCATACATATGTTATATACCACCATTTTAATTCTAAAGCCTCCAAGTGTTTACTAAACCCTTTTTCTCTTTCCAACAGCAAATAATGTTCAGAGATATTTTCTTCTTCTAGATCATGGAGTAGAATTTCATTAGGTCTTCTGCAACAATCTTGTATACATAAATCTTGTGTTTGTCTCCCTTTCTTCTTTCCTTTCTTCCTTCCCTCTCTGCCTCATTCCTCCCCTGGTTCCTTCCTTTCCTCCTTCATTCCACTTGTCCCTCTCCTCATTTTAAAATGAAAACCATTCAGTCCAGAGTGTTTAAAAAGTGTGCCTGACTTTCCCTTAACTACATACACTTTGTAATGGGGTAATCATTAGATCTTTATCTAAAGATTACATTGTTATGTATTACCCCCTTCCTGGCTGTCAGCATCTAGCAAGCAATTGCCCACTGCGGCTTTGCTACGCTTGAAATAATGTATTTTCAGTGCCTGTTCTGTGACTCCCACATGTAGTATGAGAAAAACTTCCATCTCTAGCCTATACTCATGAGTGCTCACATGTCACATAAACAGGTCAGCCACTGATCATTTTCTACCAAACTTGTTAGCGACAGTTTACAATTTACAGATTCTACATATCTAGAAGATACAAAAATAAAGACATCTAAAGGATGTGAATAAAAGGTTACATTTGAGGCCATTCCACAATGTCAAAGTCAGCAGTGATAAGGAAAATATGTTAAAAATATTAATACTATTAAAAAGTGATAGCAATTGAAAAGTAAAACACATGAATTGCTATGAATCAAAAGAAAAAATGCAAAATGCAACGAATGGGGCTAAAAAGCTTTAAATCTGCTGAGCTCATAGTGCAGCAGCAGAGGACATCAAGATATTCTATAACCTGTGGGAAATAGATACTGGGTATGTTCTCAATATCCTCTCGGGGTAGAAGCCCCTAAGAACACCATTGACCTACTTCTGCACAAGGAGACCAAAAGTATGTGTGGAGGAAAAATGAAAAGTCCTTCCACAGAGATAGGTGAACACAGAAGGAAAGAAGAGGGAGGAACAAAACTTAAAAGTACATGCCTGGCTCAAAAGAAGCCTCTAAATCAAAATTAAAAACATATTGGTAAATCTATAGAAAAGTTATTATAGGCAGTAAACAATTGAGAAGTTAGTAGCTACAGAAAAAAATAAAAATGATGGAAGAAACTAAAAATTGAAAAGTGTATGGGAATCTATCTATACTGTGTATCTGTCATCCATACATCCATCTATCTGTCTGTCTGTCTGTCTGTCTATCTATCTATCTATCTATCTATCTGCACACACTTTTCCCCCCAAGGAATTAGAAAGCAATACAAGTAGTAATAACTACAATAATTGAAGGACACGAAGTTTCTTCACAACAACGTTCCATTACCCATTCTTTACCTTCCAAGAATTTGAGACATCATTAAGGCAGCAGCAATAGCAGAGAAATAATTCTGATCTGGCATTCCAGGATAAAATATTTTTTTTCCCCCTACTTTCTAAGGTATCCAGAAGGAGTTACACAGACAGAAGTTGTGGTTGTTTTTCTGTTTTTCTTTTTCGGGAAAGGTAGCCCTTTGACAGTTATTTTATTCCTTCCATTTTAATTGCTCTATTTAGATTTTCTAGATCTTCTTTATTCTTTTTTTTAAAATACAATCTTTTTATTTTGAAATAATTTTTGATCTATAGGAAAATTGCTAAGACAGTACAGAAAATTCTCAGATATTCTCTAACTAGTTCCCCTCAATGCCAACTAACATCTTAAATAACCAAGGTACATTTTCAAAAATAAGAAATGAATGTTAGTACAGTTTTTTATTAACTAAACCACAAACTATATTTGGATTTTGTCTATTTTTGCACTAATATCCCTTTTCTGTTCTAGGATGCATTCCAGGATCCTACATTGCATTTAGTCAGCGTGTCTCCCGAGTCTCCTCTGATGTAGAACAGTTGGCTATCTTTCCTTGTTCATGACCTTGACAATTTTGAAAAGTACTGATTAGATATTTTATAAAATGTCCCTCAATTTGGATTTATCTGATCTTTTCACTTAATTAGACTGGGAATATAGGCTTTGGAAAAAATATCACAGAGTGAATACCTTCTAATTATAAGAAAGCACAAGATTTTGAATTTATTTATCAGTCCTACTATTTTGTTCTTTCTGAATTCAAAAATTCAGCTTCAAATCTATATGGGTCTTTTTTTCCAATAATTTCAAATTTTACTTTAAATCTGAGGGTACATGTGCAGATCTGTCATATGGGAACACCATGTGACACTGAGGTTTGGGGCCCAGATGATCCAGTCACCCAGGCAATGAGCATAGCACCCAATAGGCAGACCCTCAGCCTTCTCCTTACTCCTTCCTCTCTCTAGCAGTCTCAAATGTCCATTGCTCCCATCTTTATGCCTATGTATACTACATGTTTAGCTCCTACTTATAAGTGAGAACATATGGTGTTTGGTTTTCTGTTCCTTCATTACTTGCTTAGGATAATGGCCTCTAGCTGCATCCATGTTGCTACAAAGGGCATGATTTTATATTCTTTTTATGGCTGCATAGTATTCCATGGTGTATATGTACCACATTTTTCTTTGTCCAGTCCACTGTTGATAAGAATCTAGGTTGATTCCAAGTCTCTGTTATTGTGAATAGTGCTGTGATGAACATACAAGTGCATGTGTCTTTTTGGTAGAATGATTTATTTTCCTTTGGGTATATATGCAGTAATGTGATTGCTGGGTCAAATAGTAGGTCTGTTTTACGTCCCTTGAAAAATCTCCACACTGGTTTTCACAGTGGCTGAACTAATTTACGTTCCCACCAACAGTGTATAAGGACTGCCCTTTCTCTGCAGCCTTATAAACATCTGTTATTTTTTGACTTTTTAATAATAGCCATTGTGAATAGTCTGAGATGGTAGGTATCTCATTGTGGTTTTGATTTGCATTTTTCTGATAATTAGTGATGTGGAGCATTTTTTCATAGGCTTGTTGGCTGCTTATATGCCTTCTTTTGAGCAGCTTCTGTTCATATGCTTTGTCCATTTTTTAATGGGGTTGTTTGGTTTTCACTTGTTGATTTGAGTTTCTTATATATTCTGCATATTAGACCTTTGTCAGATGCATAGTTTGTGAATATTCTTTCCCATTCTGTAGATTGTCTGTTTACTCTGTTGATAAGTTCTTTTGCTGTGCAAAAGCTCTTTAGTTTAATTAGGTTCAATTTGTCAATTTTTCTTTTTGTTGCAATTGCTTTTCAGGAATTAGCCATAAATTCTTGGTCAAGGCTGATGCTGAGAAGGGTATTTCCCAGGTTTTCTTGTATAATTTTTATAGTTTGAAGTCTTACATTTAAACCCTTAACATATCTTGAGTTAATTTTTGTATATGGTGAAAAGTAGGGGTCCAGTTTTATTCTTCTGCATATGGCTAGCCAGTTATCCCAGCACCATTTAATGAACAGGAACTCTTTTCCCCACTGTTTATTTTTGTTGACCTTTTCAAAGATCAGTTTGTTGTGTGAGGCTTTATGTCTGGGTTATCTGTTCTGTTCCATCAGTCTATGTGTCTGCTTTTGTACCATTACCAAGCTGCTTTGGTTGCTGTAGACTTATAGTATAGTTTGAAGTCGGGTAATGTGAGTAATGTCTTGTCTCTGGCTTTATTCTTTTTGCTTAGGATTGCTTTGGCTATTTGGGGTTCTTTTTTGGTTCCATATGAATTTTAGAATATGAAAAATGACATTGGTAGTTGTATAGGAACAGTGTTGAATCTGTAAATTGCTTTGGGCAGTATGATCACTTTAATGCTATTGATTCTTTTGATCCATAAGCATGGAATGTTTTTCTATTTGTTTGTGTCATCTATGACTTCTCTCAGCAATATTTTGTGGTTCTCTTTGTAGAGATCTTTTATCTCTGGTTAAATGTATTTCTAGGTATTTTATTTTGCTGTGTGGCTGTTTTGAATTGTATTGCATTTTTGATTTGTCTCTCAGCTTGAACAGTATTGATTTATAGAAATGCTACCGATTTTTGTACATTGACTTTGTATCCTGAAACTTTACTGAAATAGTTCATCAGTTCTAAAAGTCTTTTGGCAGAGTGTCTAGGATATTGTATCAGTAGAGTCATATTGTCAGTGAAGAGAGATAATCTGACTTCTTTTTCTAATTGGATGCCTCTTATTTCTTTCTCTTGCCTGATTGCTCTAAGACTTCCAGTACCATGCTGAATAGGAGTTATAATCATGGACATTTTTGTCTTGTTCCTGTTATTAAGAGGAATTACTCCAGTTTTTGCTCATTCAGCATGATGTTGGCTATGGGTTTGTCGTAGATGGCTTTCATTATTTTAAAGTATGTTCCTTCAATGCTTACTTTGTTGAGGGTTTTTATCATAGAAGGATGTTGGATTTTATTGAAAGCTTTCTCTGTGTCTCTTAAGATGACCATAAGGATTTTGTTTTTAATTTGGTTTATGTGGTGAATCACATTTATTGATTTGCATATGTTGAACCAACATTGGATCCCAGGAATAAGGCCTACTTGATTGTGATGAACTACTGTTTATTTATTTAGAGACAGAATCTCACTCTGTTGCCCAGGCTGGAGTGCTGTGGTGCTATTTCAGTTCACTGCAACCCCCCACCTCCCAGGTTCAAGCAATTCTCATGTCTCAGCCTCCCAAGTAGCTGGGATTACAGGTGAATGCCACCACGCCTGACGAATTTTTGTATTTTTGGTAGAGACAAGGTTTCGCCATGTTGGCCAGGCTGGTCTCCAACTCTTGACCTCAGGTGATCCACCTGCCTCAGCCTCCCAAAGTGTTAGGATTACAGGTGTGAGCCACTGCGCCCAGCCTGATTACCTTTAGATGTGCTATTGGATTTCGTTTGCTTGAATTTCGTTGAGGATTTTTGCGTCTATATTCATTGGGAGTATTGGCCTGTAGTTTGTTGTTGTTGTTGTTGTGTCTTTGCCAGGTTTAGGTATCAAGGTGATGCTGACTTTGTAGAAGGAATTAGGGAGAATCCGTTTTTCAACCTTTTGGAGTAGTTTCAGTAGAAGTGGTTGCAGTTCTTTGTACATCTGGTAGAATTTGAAACCATCTGGTCCAGGGCTTTGGGTTTTTTTGTTTGTTTGTTTGGGTTTTTCGGTTGCTAACCTTTTTTTTTTTAATTACTTATTTAATTTCACAACTCAATATCAGTCTGTTCAGGGTTTCAATTTCTTCCTGATTCAGTCTTGTGAGGTTGTGTGTTTCCAGTAATTTATCAATTTTCTCTAAATTTTCTACTTCATATGCTTAAAGGTGTTCATATCATTCTCTGAGGATCTTTTATATTTCTGTGATATCAGTTGTAATGTCACCTTTGTTGTTTGGGTTATGCTCATTTGGATCTTCTCCCTTTTTCTCTTTGTTTACCTAGTAGTCTATTGATCTTGTTTATTCCTTTAAAGTTTGTTGATTCTTTGTATGAAATTTTCAGTCTCAATTTTGTTCAGTTCTCTTCTGATTTTAGTTATTTATTTTCTAGATGTGGTGTTTGATCTTTAATTTGCAACCTTTCTAACTTCTTGATGTAGATGTTTATCAGTATAAACTTTCCTTGTAACACTGCTTTTGCTGCACACCAACACCTCTGGCTTTTTGGTATGTTGTGTCGCTATTTTCATTTGTTTCAATTTTTTTTATTTCCTCCTAAGTTTTATTGTTTATGCAAAAGTGATTCAGGAGCAAGTCATTTGATTTCCATGTAATTGCATGGTTTGAAGAGATCTTTTGGTATTCATTTCTATTTTCTTTCTGCTGTGGTCCAAGAGTATGGTTGGCATGATTTCAATTTTTTTAGTTTATTGAGACTTGCTTTATGCCCAAGCATGTGATCAATCTTAGAGTATGTTCTGTGTGCAGATGAGAAGAATATATATTCTATTGGTTGTTGGGTATTCTGTAGACGTCTATTAGTTCCAATTGGTCAAGTGGTGAATTTAAGTTCAGAGTTTCTTTGTTAGTTCTCTGCCTTCATGATCTGTCTAAAGCTACATCAGTGGAGTGTTGAAGTCACCCACTATTATTGTGTGGCTAATTCTTTTTGTACATCTAGAAATGCTTGTTTTAGGAATCTGAGTGCTCTGATGTTGGGCGTATATATATTTAAAATAGCTAAGTGGTCTAGTTGAAGTGATCCTTTTATTACTATTTAACGCCCTTCTTTGTCCCTTTTTACTGTTGTTGGTTTAACATCTGTTCTATCTGATATAAAAATAGTAATCCTGCTCTTTTCTGTTTTCCATTTGCATGATAGATTATTCTACAACCCTTTACATTGAGTCTTTGAGTGTCATTAGAAGTGAGATGGGTCTCCTGAAGATAGGAGCAGAAGGATCTTGGTTTTTTTATTCAACTTGCCACTCTATGCCTTTTAAGTGGGAGGCTTAGACTATTTACATTGAATATTACTATTGATATGTGAGATTTTGATCCTATCATGAATTTGTTAGCCTGCTGCTTTGTAGTTTCTATTGCATAGTTGCTTTATAGGGTCTGTGGGCTATGTACTTAAGTGTGTTTTTGTAGTAGCAGGTATTTTTCCTTCATTTTCAAGTTTAGAATACCCATAATGATCTGTTGTAGGTCTAGTCTAGTGGTAACAAATTCTCTCAGTAATTGCTTGTCTGGAAAAGATTTTATTTCTCCTTTGCTAGTGCTTAGGTGGGATATGAAATTCTTCATGGGAATTTCTTTTCTTTGAGAATGCCATAAATAAGCTGCCAATCTCTTCTGCTTTTTAATATTTCTGCTGAGAAGTACACTGGTAGCTTGATGGGGTTTTCCTGGTACATAAGTTGGTCTTCTTCTCTGTCTTTGAGGTTTTTCTTTAATGTTAACCTTGGATAGTCTGGTGACCATATGCCTTGGTGATGTTTGTTTTGTATAGTATCTTGCAAGTGTTCAATGCTTTTTTTTTTTTTTTTTTTTAAATCTAGATGTCTTCTTCTCTAGCAATATTAGGGAAATTTTTTGAATTATTCCCTCAAATACATTTCCCAGATTGTTTATTTTTCCCCCTTCTCTCTCAGGAATGCCAGTTATTCATAGGTTTGGTGACATTACATAGTCACTTATTTCTTGAATACTTTGTTTTTTATAATTCTTTTTTTTCTTTATTTTTATTTAATGGTTAGTTGAAAAGACAGGTCTTCAAGCTCTGAATTTTTTTCTTCTTGGTCTAATCTATAGACTAAGCTTTGAATTGTATTCTAAAATTATTTAAGTGTGTTTTTCAATTCCAGAAGCCCTGACTGATTTCTTTTTAAGATGCTTATCTCTTCCCTCATTTTCTGGATTGATTTAGAAGTTTTGTTGTGTGTTGATTTTCAAACTTGTCTTGGATCTTGTTTAGCTTCTTTGCCATCCATATTTTACATTCTTTATCTGTCATTTCTTAGCTTCCATTTTTGTTAGGGACCATTGCTAGAGAGTTAGTGTGATCCTTTGGTGGTGTCACATCATTCAGATTTTTCATGGTGCCAGCATTCCTGTGCTGGTTTCTTTTTGGCTTAAGACACTGGCACTTCTAATTTTTGTACTAATTTTCATGTGGATAGGATGCTTTTTTCTTTTCCTTTCCCACCTCAATAGGGGGTATGACTGTAGAGAATATTAGGTAGGGTCTTTGGCTTCACTTCTATTGTCCTATGTCCTTCTGTTACCAGGCTACGTGTTTGAACATTTTCAACTGGCATAGATGGCACTTATGGGAAAAAGCAAGCTGAGACCAACGTAGATGGATATCTACTTGATCCCTGTTTATTGGAAGGAGCTCTCTGTTTCCTCAGGTAATGGGCTGATCTGTGGAGCACACAGTGATCTGAGCTCCCTACTCAGGCCTGGAAGGAGGGGAACACGATAGGTGGGGCCACACAGGGCAGACCCACCTATGGATCCCCCAGTGGCAAATACAAACACCAGTGTTGAGTGGGTCCCACTAGGTGGCCACAAGCACCCAGAAGTGTGCCTAGGTGTAGAGATGGGAAACCACCTTAGCCTCAAGTTCTCTGCATGAGGAGGGGTGGTGGTCTAAATTCCTGCTTCTGGGGAATAGGTGCTCTAGATGCCCAGAAATCTTTCTGGGCATGGGGCATAGGGAGTGCCACTGCATCACAATCTCTACACAAATATGATGGTGTGGCTCAGGCTGCTGATTCAGTTGAGTGAGTGACCTGAATGCCTAGAGTTATGCCTGTGTTAGGAGCTGGGATGGCCCAACTTCACAATGGTCACTTCATAACAAAGGATAGGGCAGCTAAGGCCATTGATCCAGGTGAGTGGGAGCTCCAGCTGCCTAGAGATCTGCCTGGATGTGGAGATTAAAGGGCCCCCCTGCATAGGATAGCTTTTCGATTCCAACTTACCCCCCAGAGGTAATAGCTCTTATCAAGAGTGGGTCAGTTGAGTATTATTTTAGAAATCATTTGTAGACTTAAACATATATCTTTACTCTTTCAATAATGTTTACAAAAATTCAATTTCCTAAATTAAATTATTTACTACTTAAAATATCTAGAGACTCTTAATGATGGGAATACAGTTGGCTATCTGATATAATTTGTTTGCAAGGGGCAGCCATCTGATTACTTTTAGAAACAAAAATATCCTGTTTTATCATTACATATTGAATGCTTTTATCAAAATAGGACATGTAGCTATTAAATGTACACAAGTGTACAAATATTATGTATCCATTACAGATTTTCTTGGTATTCACTTCTTCCAGTTTATTGAGAGACTCCAAAGATACATTTTTACATATTTAAGGATGTTAGACATCATTTTTTTTCTCACTTGACATATGGAACCCTCTAAAGTCACCACCTTGTTTATCATTATCACTGAACATAGTCACAGGCTTGAGATTGTGCCAGGCATGCACAACTCTGTTTTTAGTCACTGTGTTCCAAGCATTGGCAACAGCATATATAGCATCCTTCATGCTAAACTCCTTTGAGAACCTTTCACACCCATGCCTTTGTTTACTGCTGCTAGCAGGCATTCAAGAAAGTATTTTTATATTTACTTTTCATTGATCTAAGGATATCCCGGTCACATGGAATTAATGAAGTCACATTTGGGGAAAGTAAATGGCATAAATATTATTTTTGATAAAAATTTTACCTGGAGAATGAGCAGAACAGTTGTCAAGGAATTACAAAATCTTATAGTTGTCATCCAGTCTGGCTTCCCTGCAGTGAGCATGAGCTGTTGGTACAACACATTTGTGAAACCTATCAGAAAAGATGGCTGTGGAGATTCATGCCTTTTTTAGCATAATTCTAAATTGGTAAAAAATTTCCTCCTTTAACACAAAGAGGACACAAGCTTATTCCTATCACAGCAGGTTTACGCTTATGCATGCCTGTTGCATTAGCACATCCCAGCAATTATTCTATTCTTGGCATTCTTAATTCCTAAAAAGGCTCTCTCATGAGCTGTCAGTCAGTGTCTTTCTGGGGCAATAATACTGAAATAAAGATGTTCTGTCAGCTGTATAAACTTGTTATGGCATCAGACTTTTATCAGCGATGACCTGGCAAAATTGTCAATGAATCTGCTCCTTTGTGATCAGTAGATGCTTTATCACCACAAAGTTTTAAAAATGTAAGCTATTATTTCTTAAATTTCTACAACCATTCTGTTGAATATTTACAGTTCTTTTCAATTTTTAGTTAGTTGTGATAAATGTTTGCTTTTTTTATAATCTGCATACCATTAAGTGTCATGTGTTTACTGTGACAGTAACAGATTCACTATTTTAATACACAATCAAGATTTTCATTTTTAGCATTATGCAGTGTCTATTTTTTTACTAACTTCTGTTTATCACTGTCATGATAGAACTTCGAGAATTTATCCTTCTGTTTCTTCTGGTCATATACATTGGTCATTCTAACACAATACTTTTCCTTACAACATTTCATACTTATACCCCAGTCCAATGTCTCCAACACCTTGATTTTCTGTGCTATAGATGAGTATAAATGCTTCCTCTTTTTTTTTTTATCATTGTTACTCATAAGGGTAACAATGTTATCCTCTTTTTCTTATCATTGTTACTCATAGCCTGTGACTATGTTCAGTGATAATGATAAACAATGTGGGCCTTTTTGATATTTTCAACAATATCTTTACACCACAAGCAAAAAAAAAAATGCATTAAGTAATTCATGTAGGACTTAGCCCCACGTAGGGCATCATGAGAACCGTCTGTTGGCATATCCAGCCTGGACATCTGCCATATTATTACCTTTTGTGAGAGTGCTCATGTGGAGGAATCTGGGCATTCAAGTAAAAGATACATCGCAGCTTAAGGGGTCTGGGAAAGTCTTTTTTCCCTTGGGAATGTTGAATAAACTGTTGTGTGCATGCATTCTGACTGCCACCTGTAACATGAGGTCAGATGTGGAATTTTCTATTTGTTATGTGATGTCAGTGCTCAAAAAGTTTCAGCTTGTGGAGCATTTTGGACTTCTGATTTTCAGATTGGAAATGCTCAATATCTATCAAACAAAACCATAAGCAGAATTACAGATTAAAAAAGAAAAACAGAATTAACAGTAAAAAATGCATTCAAAATAAAAAGGATAACTTTAACTTACATATATTAGAAATGGACAGATCAAGCATATAAAACCAGAAAGGCTAGAGATGTGGGCATGGTAGCTCACACCTATAATCCCAGCAGTTTTGGAGGCCAGCCAAGGTGGGAGGATCACTTGAGCCCAGGACTTCAAGGCCAGCCTGGACAACATAGTAACATCCCATTTCTAAAAAAATTAAAAATTTAAAAAGTAGACAATATTTGAGCAAAATCATTAGAAACAGAAAGAGGAGAAAAAAATGGAAAACTCTTCACCAAACTGAGACAGTACATTATTTTTAAGCAACTATATAGTATTTCTAAAAAATAGCTGCATAATACATTGCAAAAGAAAAATGAAAATTTAAAAACAGTGACAACTCACACAATTTTCTTGTCCAACATTATTTACTTAGAATGAGTTAGACTTAAATAAGAGGGATTATTTTCAGTAAGAATAATGTTATAATAATAGGAAATTGAAGATATAAGATTAGTTATAGTGATAATATTTACACTGACAACTTACAAAGAGCCCAGAAGCAGACTTCTTTTTTTTTGAGACGGAGTCTCGCTCTGTCCCCCAGGCTGGAGTACAGTGGCGCGATCTCGGCTCACTGCAAGCTCCGCTTCCCGGGTTCACGCCATTCTCCTGCCTCAGCCTCCCGAGTAGCTGGGACTACAGGCGCCCACCATCACGCCCGGCTAATTTTTTGTATTTTTTAGTAGAGACGTGGTTTCACCGTGTTAGCCAGGATGGTCTGGATCTCCTGACCTCGTGATCCACCCACCTCGGCCTCCCAAAGTGCTGGGATTACAGGCTTGAGCCACTGCGTCCGGCCACGGAAGCTGACTTTTTAACCCCATTTAATAGATCAGAAATCTGAGTATAAAATAGGTGAAATAACTTGCCTAAAGTCACACAGGCAGAAATTAAATCTATATCTGTTGACTTCTGAATTTTTTCACCATAGAAGCATAAGCACGTTAATAGATTGAGAATTTTAAAACTACAATTTTTAAATTAATAAACTTTGTAAAGAGTTTAAGGTTCACAGTAAAATTGGGCAGGATATACACAGAGTACAAATATAGCTCCTGTCCCCACACATGCACAGCCTTCCTAGTTGTGCATATCAACATCCTGCACCACGGCAGTACGTATTTTGTAACAGATGAATCTACATTGATTCATTTCCATACATTACATTAGAGTTCACTGTTAGTGCTATGCATCCTATGGGTTTTGATAAATGTATAATAACATGTATTCACCACTGCAATAGCATACAGAATAGATTCACTGCCTTAAATCCTCTGTGCTTTCCCTGTTTATCACTCCTTCCCTGCTAACTGCTAGAAACCACTGATCTTTTTACTGTCTCCATAATTTTTCCTTTTTCAGAAGCTCATAGAGGTGGAATCATATATATCTAACCTTTTCACTTTGGCTTCTTTCACTTATAAGATGCATTTAAGTTTCTTTCATGTCTTCCATGGCATCATAGCTCATATTTTTTTAGTACTGAATAATATTCCATTGTCAGATGTACCACAGTTTATCCTTTCACCTTCTGAAGAACATTTTGGTTCCTTCCAAGTTTTGCCAATTATAAATAAGGCTGCTATAAGCATTCATGTGCAAGTTTTTATGGGCTGTAAATTTTCAATTCATCTGGGTAAACAGCAAAGAGTGCAATTGTTGGGTCATATTGTAAGACTATGTTTAGTTTTGTAAGAAACTGCCAAACTCTTTTCCAAAGTGGTTGTATCATTTTTCATTCCCACAAGAAATAAATGAGAGTTCCTGCTGTACCTCATCCTTTCTAGCATTTGGTGTTGTCAGAGTTCTGGATTTTGGCCATTATAAAAGATGAATAGTGATATCTCATTTTTTTTATTATACTTTAAGTTCTAGGGTACATGTGCACAATGTGCAGGTTTGTTACATATGTACACATGTGCCATGTTGGTGTGCTGCACCCACTAACTCGTCATTTACATTAGGTGTATCTCCTAATGCTATCCCTTCCCCCTCCCGCAACCCCACAACAGGCCCCGGTGTGTGATGTTCCCCTTCCTGTGTCCAAGTGTTTTCATTGTTCAATTCCTATACTATGCAGACATAAAAAAGGATGAATTCATATCCTTTGTAGGGACATGGATGAAGCTGGAAACCATCATTCTCAGCAAACTATCGCAAGGACAAAAAACCAAACACCGCATGTTCTCACTCATTATTGTTTTAATTTGCATTTCCCAGATGACATATGATGTGGAACATCTTTTTATATACTTATTTCCAATCTGTATATCTTCTTTGGTGAGGTGTCTGATCAGGTCTTTGGTTATTTTATTAATAAGTTGTTCATTTTCTTATTAAGTTTTAAGTGTTTTTTTGCATATTTTGGATAATAGTCTTTTGTGGGTGTCTTGAAAATATTTTCTCAGTCTGGTTTATCCTTCAATTCTCTTCAAAATATCTTTTACACAGGAGAAGTTTTCAGTTTTAAGAAGGTCCAACTTTTTCTTTCATGGATTGTGCCTTTAATATATATCTAAAATTTCATAGCCATACCTGAGATCATATAGATTGTCTCCTATATTATACAGCTTTGAATTTTACATTTAGGTCTATGACTCATTTTGAATTAATTTTTGTGAATGGTGTAGATTCTTTGTCTACATTTTTTTTAATGTGAATTTTCTGTTGTTTTAGCACTATTTATTGAAAAGATTACCTTTGCTCCATCATACTGCCTTTGCTCTTTTGTCAAAGATCAGTAGACTACATGTGGGTCTATTTCCGAGGTCTCTACTCTGTTCATGGATCTATGTGTTCATTTATTTGCCAGAATGCCATTTCCTTGAATACTGCAGCTTTACATTACGTATTGAAGTCAGTCATCTGTTCATCTCCTTCAACATTGAATTTGCTCTTCTGATCTTTTGCCTCTTTATATAAATTTTAGAATCAGTTTTTGATATCCACAAAATAACCTGCTAAGATATTGATTGGAATTGAATAGAATCAAGAGATATAGTTGGAAAACACTGACATCTGGACAATTTTGAGTCTTACTGTCCTTCAACATGGAATAATTTCTATTTATTTATTTCTTCTAACATTTTTCATCAGATTTGGTAGTTTTCCTCATATAGATCCTATACTATATTTTTAGATTTATATCAAATTATTACATATTTTGGGTGCTAATATAAATAGTATAGTGTTTTTAATTTCAATTTGCACTTGGCCTTTACTGACATATAGGAAAGTGGTTGGCTTTTATATATTAAGTATGTATTTTGCAAACTTGCTATAATGACTTATTAGTTTCAGAAGGTCTTTTGTTGATTATTTTGAATTTTTACATTCATGTTCATGTCATGTGAGAGAAAAAGATAACTTTATTTCTTCCTTTCCTATCAGTATAAGTTTCTTTTTTTGGTCTTATTGAATTAGTTAGGAATTCTAGTATGATGTTGAAAAACAGTGATGAGAGGAAATACCTTGATCCTGATACTATGGGAAAGCTTCAAGTTTTCACCATTAAATACGATGCTAACTGTAGGTAATTTGAAGATGTTCTCCAAGTTGAGGAAGTTCCCTTCTATTCCTAGTTATGATAATAAATTGGTGTTAGATTTTGTCAAGTGCTTTTTCTGCATCCATTGATATAGTCATGTGATTTTTCTCTTAATCTGTGGACATGGTGGATTACATTAATTGACTTTAAACAATCACTTTCAGCTCAAAACTGGATATTAGCATTTTAAAAAGATACTTTTGCTAAATTAAAAATAAACACTAATTCCCTGTTGATATTCAAACCCTTTGGAGTTGACAAATTTCAGAGAGGAATGGTTTGTAGGTTTTTTTGTTTTGTTTTAATCTTTAATTTTTGTGGGCACATAGTAGGTGTATATATTTATGGGCTATATGAGATATTTTGGCACAGGCATGCAATGTGCAATAATCAAATCATGGAAAGTTGGGTATCCATCTCCTCAAGAATTTATGCTTTGTGTTACAATGAAATTATACTGTTTTAGTTACTTTAAAATGTGCATTATTGACTATAGTCATACTGTTGTGCTATCAAATACTAGGTCTTATTCTTTCTCTCTTTTTTTTTTTTAACCCATTAACCATCCCCACCTCTACAGATCTTCCCACACTTTGTAGCCTTTGGTAACCAACTTTTTACTCTATATCTCTATGAGTTCAATTGTTTTGATTTTTATCTCCTACAAATAAGTGAAACTATGACATGTTTGTCTTTCTGTGACTGCGGTATTTTACTTAACATAATGTCTTCCATTTTCATCCATGTTGTTGCAAATGACAATATCTCATTCTTTTTTATGGCTGAATAGTAATCCATTGTGTATATGTACTACATTTTATTTATCCATTTATCTGTTGGTGCACATTTAGGTTGCTTCCACATCTTGGCTATTGTGAACAGTGCTGCAACAAATATGGAGTGCAGATATCTCTTCAATATACTGATTTCTTTACTTTTGGGTATATATCCAGGAATGGTATTGCTGGATTATATGGTACCTCTATTTTTAGCTTTCTGAAGAACCTCCAAACTGTTCTCCATAGTGGTTGTACTAATTTAAATTCTGACCAAGTGTATATGAAGGTTCCGCTTTCTCCACATCCTCACCAACATTTGCTAGTGCCTGACATTTGGATAAAAGCCATTTTAACTGGGGTGAGATAATATGTCATTGTAGTTTTGATCTGCAGTTCTTTGATGATTAATGATGTTGAGTACCTTTTCATATGCCTGCTTGCCATTTGTACATCATCTTTTGAGAAATGTCCATTCAACTCTTTTGCCCATTTTCTGATTGGATTATTCAATTTTTTCCTATAGAGTTGTTTGAACTTCTTATATATTCTGGTTATTAATTCCTTGTCAGATGGGTAGTTTCTAAATATTTTCTTCCATTCTGTGGGTTGTCTGTCCTGTGGGTTGTCTCTTCACTTTGTTGATTTTTTTCCTTTGCTGTACAGAAACTTTTTGCCTTAATATGATCTCATTTGTCCATTTTTGTATTTTTTGTGTGTGTGTTTTTAGCTTTCTTAGTCGACCATTTTTTTGAATTAATTTTTGTGAATGGTGTAGATTCTTTGTCTAGAGTTCTGGCATTGGCAAATTAATCATGGTGTTTCTAGAAGTGAAATAGATAGGAAGCCTACTGCATTCTTACTTAATTTGTATAAGCAGAAAACTTCTAGGTCGAGTGGACAAAATACTAATTTGAATTATAAAAATAGAGAATCATGGGCCCTCAATGAATTTCCAGACTTGAATCAGTTTACAGTTTACAGACCCAGAACCCCTTGTGTGAAGGTGTCAGAGATGTGTGAACCAAAGTAACTCCATCTTAAATATTCGCTGGGTAAAATGAGACTGAAACCTACTGGGCAGCATTCCCAGATGGTTAAGGCATTCGAAGGAACAGGATGAGATAGGAGGTCAGCACAAAGTAAAGGTCACAAAGACCTTGCTGATAAAACAGCTTGCAGTAAAGGAGCCAGCCAATACCCACCAAAACCAAAATGGTGACAAGAGTGACCTCTGGTCGTCATCACTGCTACACTCCCACCAGTGACATGACATTTTACAAATGCCATGGCAATGTCAAGAAGTTACCCTATTTGGTCTAAAAAGGGGAGGCATGAAGAATCCACCCCTTGTTTAGCATATCGTCAAGAAACAACCATAAAAATGCACAACCAGCTGGCTTCAGGGCTGCTCTGTCTATGGAGTAGCCATTCTTTTATTCCTTTACTTTTTAAATAAATTTGCTTTTGCTTTGCACTGTGGACTCACCCCAAATTCTTTCTTGCATGAGACTCAAGAACCCTCTCTTGAGGTCTGGATTGGGACCGCTTTCCTGTAACAAAGGAGGCTAGGTCCCCTTGAGGAAGGACCCCACTACCGACAGTTTATGCTGTTAATTCTCCTCTCATCCTTCCCAAAGGAGACATCTGGCCTCTTAACCAGGGTAACTGTGCACTGGAGAAAGGGAAATAATCAGACCTTTCAAGGACTACTGGACACTGAGTCTGAGCTGACATTTGATTCTAAGGGACCCAAAACATCATTATGGTCCTCTAGCTAAAGTAGGGGCTTTTGGAAGTCAGGTAATTGAGTTTCAGCTCAGGTCCAACTTACACTGGGGCCAGTGGGTCCCTGGGCTCATGCTGTGGTCATTTCCTCCAGTGCCAGAATGCATAATTGGCATAGACATATTTAGCAGCTGGGCAGAATCCCTACATGGGCTCCATGACTGGTAGGGTCATGGCTATTATTGTGAAAAAAGCCAAATGGAAGCCATCAGTACTGCCTCTACCTGGAAAAATGGTAAATCAAAAACAATATCACATCTATGGAGGGATTGCAGAGATTAGTGCCACCATAAAGGACTTGAAAGACACACAGGTGGTGATTCCCACCACATCCCTGTTCAACTCTCCTATTTGGCCTGTGCAGAAGACAGATAGATCTTGGAGGATGACAGTGGATTATTGTAAGCTAATCCAAGTGGTTACTCCAATTGTAGCTGCTGTACCAGATGTGGATTCATTGCTTGAGCAAATTAACACATCTACTGGTACCTGGTTTACAGCCATTGATTTGGTGAATGCATTTTTCTCCATTCCTGTCCATAAGGCCCACCAGAAGCAATTTGCCTTCAGATGGCAAGGCCAGCAATATACCTTCACTGTCCTACCTTAGGGGTATATCAACTCTCTGGCTTTGTGTCATGATCTTTTTTGCAGAGATTTTGATCACGTTTCCTTTCCACAAGATATCACGCTGGTTCATTACACTGATGACATTATGCTGATTGGATCCAGTAAGTGAGAAGTAGCAAACACACTGGACTTATTGGTGACACATTTGCATGCCAGGAGATTGGAAATAATTCCAACTAAAATTCAGGGACCTTCTATCTCAGTAAAATTTCTAGGGGTCCAGAGATGTGGGACCTGTCAAGATATTCCTTCTAAGGTGAAGGATAAATTGCTGCATTTGGCTCCTACTACAACCAAGAAAGAGGCACAATGCCTAGTGGACCTATTTGGATTTTAGAGACAACATATTCCTCATTTGGGTGTGTTTTTAAAGCCCATTTATCAAGTGACCCAAAAGGATGCCAGTTTTGAGTGGGGTCCAGAACAGAAGAAGGCTCTGCAACAGGTCCAGGCTACTGTGCAAGCTGCTCTGCCACTTGGGCCATATAACTCAGCAGATCCAGTAGTTCTTGATGTGTCAGTGGCAGATAGGGATCCTGTTTGGAGCCTTTGACAGGCCCCCATAGGTGAATCACAGTGGAGGCCTCTAAGATTTTGGAGCAAGATCCTGCCATCTTCTGCAGATAACTACTCTCCTTTTGCGAGACAGCTCTTGACTTGTTACTGGGCTTTGGTGGAATGAATGTTTGACTATGGGTCATCAAGTCAACATATGACATGAACTGCGTGTCATGAACTGGGTGCTTTCTGACCCACCTAGCCATAAAGTTGGTCATGCACAGCAGCATTCCATCATCCGATGGAAGTGGTATACATATGATCTGGCTCGAGCAGGTCTTGAAGGCACTAGTAAATTACGTGAGGAAGTGGCTCAAATGTCCATGGTCCCCACTCATGCTACCATACCTTCTCTCCCCCAGTCTGCATGGATGGCCTCATGGAGAATTCCCTATGATCAATTGACAGAGAAAGAGAAGACTAGGGCCTAGTTTACAGATGGCTCTGCATCATCTGCAGTCACCACCCGATAGTGGACAGCTGCAGCACTACAGCCCCTTTCTAGGGCATTCCTGTAGGACAGTGGCAAGGCAAAATCTTCTCAGTGGGCAGAACTTTGAGCAGTGCACCTGGTTGTACACTTTGCTTGGAAGGAGAAATGGTCAGATGTGCAGTTACATACTGATTCATGGACTGGAGCCAATTGTTTTGCTGTATGGTCAGGGACATGGAAGAACCCTGAGTTGAAAATTGGTGACAAAGAAATTTGGGGAAGAGTTATATGAATGGACCTCTCTGAGTGTTCAAAAACTGTGAAGATACTTGTATCTCATGTGAGTGCTCACCAAAGAGTGACCTCAGCAGAGGAGGATTTTAATAATCAAGTGGACAGAATATTTGTTCTGTGGACACCACTCAGCCTCTTTCCTCAGCCAACCCTGTCATCACGTAATGGGCTCATGAACAAAGTAGCCGTGGTGGCAGGGATGGAGGTTACAAATGGGATCAGCAACATGGACTTTCATTCATCAGGCTGACCTGGCCACGACCACCTCTGAGTGCCCAATTTGCCAGCAGCAGAAACCAACACTGAGCCTTCAATATGACACCATTCCTTAGGGTGATCAATTAACTACTTGCTGGCAGGTTGGTTATATTGGACCCCTTTCATCATGGAAAGGGCAGTGGTCTGTTCTCACTGGAATAGACACTTACTCTGGATATGGTTTTGCCTATCCTGCATGCAATGCTTCTGCCAAGACTATTATCCATGGATGCACAGAATGCCTTATCCACTGTCATTGGTATTCCACATAACATTGCCTCTGACCAAGGCACTCACATTACGGCTAAAGAAGCGCAGTGGTGGGCTCATGCTCATGGAATTCCCTGGTCTTACCATGTTCCCCATCATCTTGAAGCAGCCGTGTTGATAGACTGGTGGAATGGCCTTTTGAAGTTAAAATTACAATGCCAACTAGGTGACAATAGTTAGCAGGACTGAGATTAAGTTCTCCAGAAGGCCATGTATTCTCTGAATCAGTGTCCAATATATGGTGCCGTTTCTCCCATGGATCAAGGAATCAAGGGGTGGAAGTGGAAGTGACACCACTCATCATCAACCCTAGTGACCCACCAGCAAAATTTTTGCTTCCTGTTCCCACAACATTACATTCTACTTACCTAGAGTCTTAGTTCAAGAGGGAAGAATGCTGCCACCAGTAGACACAACAATGATTCCATTTAACTGGAAGTTAAGATTGCCACTTGGCCACTTTGGGCTCCTCTTATCTCTAAGTCAACAGGCTAAGAAGAGAGTTACAGTGTTGGCTGAGGTGATTGACCCAGACTATCAAGATGAAATGAATCTACTACTCCACAATGGAGGTAAGGAAGTGTATGTATGGAATACAGGAGATCCCTTAGGGCATCTCTTAGTATTACCACATCCTGTGATTAAGGTCAATGAGAAACTACAACAACTCAACCCACACAGGATTACAAATGGCCAGACCCTTCAGGAATGAAGGTTTGGGTCACCCCACCAGGTAAAAAACCATGACCAGCTGAGGAAGTGTTTGCTGTAGGCAAAGGGAATACAGAATGTGTAGTAGAAGAAGGTAGTCATCAATTCCAGCTACAACCATGTAACCAGTTGCAGAAATGAGGACGGTAATCGTCATGATTATTTCCTCCTTATTTTGTTAAGAACGTGTTTGTGCATGTATACACTTGTACTAAGAGAATATCTTTATTTTATTTCCTTTTTTTTCTTTATCATGTGACATAAGATTTATTGACTTCGTATCAGCATTTAAGTGTTGTTAACTTTATGTAATAGCGTTTAAGTTAAGGATCAGTGTGCTTCTGGTAGTACAAAGGAAAGCTGTATTATGTTAGGCATAATTATGACCTTATTATTGTCTTTATTTGAAGATTATGTATGATTTCAGGAGATGTGTATGGGCTTAAGTTGACAATGGTGGACTTGTGATGATTAATATTGAGTGTCAAGTTGATTGAATTGAAAGATGCAATGTATCGTTCCTTCGTGTGTCCATGAGGGTGTTGCCAAAGGAGACTAACATTTAAGTGAGTGGACTGTGAGAAGCAGACCCACTCTCAATCTGGGTGGGCACCATCTAATTAGCTGCCAGTGCAGCTAGAATAAAGTGAGCAGAAGAAGATGGAAAGAGCAGACTTGCTGAGTCTTCTGGCCTTCATCATTCTCCTGTGGTGGATGTTTCCTGCTCTCAAATATTGAACTCCAAGTTCTTAAGCTTTTGGACTCTTGTACATACACCAGTGGTTTGCCAGGGGCTTTTGGGTCTTTAGCCACAGACTGGAGGCTGCACTGTCAGCTTCCCTACTTTTGAGGTTTTGAGACTCAGACTAGCTTCCTTGTTCCTCAGCTTGCAGATGACCTATTGTGGCACTTCACCTTGTGATCATGTGAGTCACTACTCCTTAATAAACTCCTCTTTACGTATACACCTATCCTATTAGTGTTGTCCTTCTAGAGAACCGTGACTAATACAGTTTGGATATTTGTTCCCTCCAAATCTCATGTTGAAATATAATTCCCATTGTTAGAAGTGGGTCCTGGTGGAGATGCTTAGATCATGTGGGCAGATATCTCATGAATGGCTTAGTGCCATTCCCTTGGTGATGAATGAGTTCATAAAAGATCTCATTGTTTAAAAGTGTGTGGCACCTCCATATGCCCTCTCTTTCTTCCACTCTCACTATGTGATGTGTCCATTCTCTCTTTGTGTTCTGCCATGATTGTAAGGTTCCTGAGGCCTTTCCCAGAAGCAAATACTGAAGTCATGCTGTTACAGCCTACAGAGCTGTAAGCCAATTAAACCTCTTTTCTTTACAGATCACACAGCCTCTGTTATTTCTTTATAGAAATGTAAGAATGGCCTAATACAGAAAATTGATACTGGGGGATGGAAAGTTGCTATACAGATAACTGAAAATGTGGAAGCAGATTTGGAACTGGGTAGCAGGCAGATGTTGAAAGAGCTTGGAGGTCTCAGAAGACAGAAAGATGAGGGAAAGTTTGGATCTTCTGAGACTAGTTAAATGGTTTTGACCAAAATACTGATAGTGATACAGACAATGAAGTTCAGGCTGATGAAGTCTCAGATGAAAATTAATGTATTGGAACTGGAACAAAGGCCACACATGTTATGCCTTAGCAAAGAGCTTGGCTTCATTGTATTCATGCCTTATGGATCTGAGAAAGTTTGAATTTAAGAGTGATGACCTAGGGTATCTGGCAGAAGAAATTTCTAAGCAGCAAAGTATTCAAGATATTGCCTAGAGTGTAAAACTTTGGAAAAGTTACAGCCTAGCCATGTTGTAGAAAAGAAAAGCTCATTTTCTGGTGAAGAATCCAAGCAGGCTGTGGAGAAATCACTTGCTTGAGAGATTAGCATGACTAAAAGGGATTAGAGTGCTAATATCCAAGACAATGAAAAAGAGGCCTCAAATGCATTTCAGAGATCTTTGAGGCAGCCTCTCTCATCACAGGCTCAGAGGCCTAGGAGGAAAGAATGGTTTCAGTGGCTAGGCCCAGGTATCTGCTTGTCCAGTGCAGCCTTGGGACAGTGCTCCCTGAATCCAGGCTACTTTGACTGCAGCTTCAGGTCAAAGGGCCCCAGATATAGCTCAGGTCACAGCTCTGGAAGGTGCAAGCCATAAGCCTTGGTAATGTCTACATGGTGTTAAGCCTACAGGCATGCAGATTGCAAAAGGGAAGGAGAGTTGGCAGCTTCTCCCTAGATTTTGGAGGATGCATGAGAAAGCCTGGGTGCCCAGGCACAAAGATTGCTGTAGGGGCAGAGCCTCTGCAGAGAAGCTCTACTAGTGCAGTGAGGAGGGGAATGTGGAGGTGGAGCCCCCACATAGAGTCCACACCAGGGCACTGCCTATTGGAGCTGTGGGAATAGGGCTGCCACCTTCCAGACACTGTAATGGTAGATCCACCAAGAGTTTGCATTCTGAGCCTAGAAAAGTCACAGTTGCTCAACTCCAACTTGTAAAAGCAGCCACAGGGACTGCTCCCTGCAGTGCCACAGGGGCAGAGTCATCCAAGGCCTTGGAAGTCCACCCCTTGTATCAGTGAGCTCTGGTTGTGGGACATGGAGTAAAAGGAGATTATTTTGGAGCTTTGAGATATAATGACTACCTACTGTGTTTCAGACTTGCATGGAAACTGTAGCCTCTTTCTTTTTGCTGACTTCTCCCTTTTGGAATTGGAATGTCTACCCAATGCCTATACCCCCATTGTATCTTGAAAGTAAATAATTTGTTTTAATTTTACAGGCTCATAAGTGGAAGGAGATGAGTCTCAGATGAGACTTAGAACTTTATACTTGATGCTGGAATGAGTTAAAGCTTTTTAAAGACTGTTGGCACAGGATAATTATATTTTGCAATGTGAGAAAGACATAAGATTTTTAGGAGTTAGAGGTAGAATTATATGGTTTAGATATTTGTCTTCTTCAAATCTCATGTTGACTTCTGGTTTCTGGCCCAGTATATTTCAAAATGGTCACTGTTGCCCTCTCCTTGCCTGAGGTGGGAAGGAATTTTTCTCAGATATTCACTGTGAGCACCTGGTAGAGCTCCTGGAAGTAACACCTACCCAAGGGTGAGGGCCTCCCTATGACTGGGTCCCCTGGAATTTTTAACTCTCAAAATTGTCTACACTGAGCCTCCATCATTTCATCACTTATTCCTAACCTAGCACTGATTCTCACTGATGTTTCTGCTCTAGAAAGATGTGATTCTCTATATTTGCCTGTCTCTCCAATTTTGGGAGTAGGGCCTTGCCCTGTGATCTCACTTCAAAAAGAGAAGGAGTTGTTGATTTTTCATTTTGTTTAACTTTTTTTTTTTTTTTGGGGTGCACTTCTAAGTTCCTTTCACGCTGGGCCAGAAACCAGAAGTCTCAAAAGTGAACTATTTAATAAGACAAAAGACATAATACGTTCATTAATTAATCAAATAATTCACCAATCCCTCCATTTTAAGTTCATGAAAATGAACTTGACTAAGAAATATACTTTTAAGGCCAGGCACAGTGGCTCATGCCTGTAATCCTAGCACTTTGGGAGGCTGAGGCGGGTGGATCACCTGAGGTCAAGAGTTTGAGACCAGCTTGGCCAACATGGTGAAACCTTATCACTACCAAAAATACAAAAGAAATATTAGCCAGGCTTGGTGGCAGGCACCTGTAATCCCAGCTACTCAGGAGGCCAAGGCAGAAGAATTGCCTGAACCCAGGAGGCGGAGGGTGCAGTGAGCGAGATTGTGCCATTGCACTCCAGCGTGGGCAACAGAGCAAAAACAAACAAACAAACAAACAAATATGTGTATATATATATTTGGAAATAGAGAGTCTTATCTTTGTAGTAACTTTCAGAGGCACATAAAAGTATATTTTAAAAGTATATATATATATTTATATATATAAATATATATGTGTATATATATATATTTATATATATAAATATATATGTGTATATATATATATATATATATATATATATATACTTTTAAAATTGTACCTAACCAATGTCTTTTACAGGTGGGTATTTTTTCCCATTCAGTTGACTCATTTTATTTTCTACCTGAATAATGCTTCTAAACCTTTGTGAGTTAGCCATTCCAATCAAAATCCTAAGGACACACAAGACTCTTCACCAAAGTGCCTAGAGTATCTTCAGACACCAATTATGTCCAATGCAAAACTTCCAATTTTATTCCTTATTAGTTTGTCCAAGTTAATCTCAGATTTTTAAGAATATATGGCATAGACTTTCAAATTGCTTATATTCCATATACCATCATGTTGATCAATCCATATCAAGTATAACAATGAACAAAAGAATGCCAGAGTTGAAGTAAATAACATTTAAATATGGGTGGAAACAGCCAATAGTCACTTCATTAATTTTCAGTACAGCTAAACTTTTTGGCTCATTGTTTTCTGTACAGATTAAATAGTATTGGATCATTTGTCAGAATCACTTCACAGTGAATGAAAGAAAGTTTTTATCTCTTATTTTCTGTAAATTGTCATTGGGAATCTTGCCAGTCAAATTTCCTAAATCCTGGTTGTTGAAGTTATTTGGCTTTTTTATTTCTGCCTAAAGTTTCAAATATATTATTCCTTTATTTATAATGGTGTTTTGGAGACAGAAAGTAATAAACATTTAGCTTTACCTTATTGTGGTAATTTCATTATCTCTATTTTTGTATTATTCTGACTTTTTTGTTTGGCTTTTCTGAAAAGAAAAACACAAAACTTTGTTCCAGCATCAATAGTATTTTGTGCACTGATTTCCATTTCAACAAGCATTTCTCCACATAATGATATATTTTCAAGAAATTCTCAGTGATTCTGACTTATATGTGAGTTAAAACTAATAAAATTGAAAGTTATAGAAGTCAAAATTACTGAGTGATTCTTTCCTTTTTTATGTGCCTCTGAAAGTTACTACAAAGATAAAAATCTCTAATCCAGTGAAATTTTAACTTGTGTTCCTAGATTAATATTTTAATACTGCCTTACCAAATGCAATCTGCTTTTCTCTGTTGCTTAGTGTCACCATTTAAATACAGATTATGGCATTAGAAATAAGATATGTCTGAGATTCCCTGGTAATGTTCACTTGTAGGAAATACGGAAAACTAGAAGTTACCTTTCATCAGGAGGTTAGACTATTGTTCTGTTTTCTTTTTTTCCCCTTTAATAGATTGTAACTCTAATAGTTAAGACACAGCAGGGGACAAACATTTCAGTCTTAAATTTCTAAACTTTATTATGTTCATTACTCATGAGTTGAAAGCGTTATTAAGCAGAGAATATATGATTCAAGTTAAAATCTTTTGTAAAATTAAATTTATATAGTTAATAGTTTTTATATATAAGTCCAATGTGATTATCATTTAATTTTTGTATCCTTTCTTGTCATTATTATAAAAGTGGTCCTTATTGATCATTAATGCCAGCCACATTTGGTGTTCAAATTAGAGATAAAATTTTGACTTTTTCTTACTCAATTTTTGTGTGTATCCATATCATTCAAATATTTATTTAAAAGTAGCATACTTAATTGATTTATTCTTTATTTCTTTTCACAATGTGTTGTTTTCATTGTTTTATTTTTTTTTTTAGTGGTAAAGTAAATCAAATAATCTACTGATTTAAGTGATTTTTTTAGAAAAGGTTTATGTTTATCCTTATTTAGGAAATAAGATTTTTCTCCCTTTCCTTTTGGGGTTAAAAACTCTCAAATTTACTTCATGTGGGTTTTTACATGATTATATAGTAGAGATGGTACGGAAATATCTTTGGAAGATGCACTTGACTACTAACTAGAAGGAACAGGTTCTCATAGGAAAAATGAGGGCAAAACAATAACAGGTGATCTCCTCAGGGAGGAAGTACCTACCCAGGAACACCATTTCTTATCTTAGGTTTCTTTTCTCTGTGATTCTTAATTGGTGGTAATATGCAATTTAGCAAAACTACATTCTTCAAAGCTTATGAAAATGCTACTTCTTTGTCTATCTTACTTGGCAAGTTAATTAATAAGATCTCATATGGAGATTTATTCTCAAACTGATTGTGTAACAAAAATCATTTTTCCCCCAAATATTTCCCAATGATACTGGGAAGGTATTTGTAAAAATTGTTTCATAGGTTTTATATGTTTACACAATTCTGCAGGTTTTCTCTTGTTCCCAAAATGGTGTGTTCAAATGAGTGACTACCTGGAAACACTTTTTAATTTAATGAAATCAGGCTCTTTTCCAAAATTGAGGTTTTAAATCTAGATAATATCATGTAGTTTCAACAAATTTAACTATGCCTCCAATAACTCTTTCTAATGTACTAAGACAAAACTTTCAAATGTAGTTTAATCTGGATGAGAATTTTTCTTCTTAACAAGTTTTCTAAAGACATATTAAATATTTGGTATTTGTTTATTGATTTCTTCTGAACCTATATTATTTCTATTTACCCAGTATTTAATTCAATGACTTATTGTTCCAGTTGCTGTGGCTGCATAAGACGTTATTCCAAAACTTCATTGTGCAAAACATCAGTGGTTTCTGATCATGCCTTCTGTGGGTCAGGAAATCAGACAGGGCATAGAAAGTCGGGCTTATCTCTGCTTCGCAGTGTCTCTAGCCTCAGCTGGAAGTCTCAAAGACTGTTAAAAGTATCTGAAGATCTTTCTACTCACAAATCTGGTGGTTTATAAGAACTGTCAGCTGGGGCCTCTGTTAGGTTGGGCAAAAGATGGCTGCTTCATATCTAAGCATTCTATCCATAGGCAAAGTGGAAATCAAATGGAAAGTGAAGGTTGAAGGGAAATTTCTTGTGTCACAGAATCCAAAAATGTATCACATGGATAATCTAGCTGAAAGATAATCTGGGGAAGCAAGTATTATTTCACTGGGCAAACAGATACTCCAAATAAAAATGTGATTTTATTATTAAGGCACATTAAAATGTATATTATGTAGGTAAATATTCATATCTACCACACTCAGTATTCTCTAAGCCTACCTTAAAATTCTTTTAAAGCTTTGAGCCTTGCTTTTCTACACAATTTTATCTGCTGCACAGCTTCTAAATCAATTCCTTGCTTTCTGGGGCTAGAGATAATTGTATTCTAGTCTGAACCTTACTTGAAATAAGTTGTTTATCATTCTGTCTGCATTTTGCCCTCTTTGTGATAAATTTAATTTCAAAGTAATGGTCCCAGTTTTCTTTGTTTTATGGCTGCTCAATCACCAAGAAGGAGATAAAAATGTAAAATATTTGGTATCTGTGTTTCCTTAACTGCATCTCATAATCAAGCAAAATATTTTATTAGTTGATTAATAATGATAGGTTCAGATATTACCTATAGAATTAGTCACATATTGAAAATAGAAAGTTTTTATAAGTATCCAGTCTAGTTCATTTCTTATTAACTTCTTAAAAAATACACATGCTAACTTTTCTCTTATAAATAGATATTAAATTAGCAGTTCACAGTAACTAAAAGCACTAAAAGCCCACTAACTGAATGGGAAAGTGAGCTGATGGACATCATAACTAGTTCTGGTTTATCAACTCACTCCCTGCTAAACATTTATTTTTGCCTTGACTTTTAATTTAACTGAAAGTTGTTTTCAATTATCTTAGAGGAAAATATTTAATAGTATGTTGGTTTGAAAATATCCTAACACCGAATACAGAAATTATTGCAATGAATAGAAGGCTAATAAGGGTTAATTGTAGTCTTTTTAAAATTTACTGACTCAGATTAGTAAACCAATCTTCAGTTTATCAAAGTATATGCATTTTAATTCCAAAGTATCTATTATCAATAGAATATACATTGCTAATTGTCTTCTAAATATTTTAAATGGATTTCTTTTTTAATGAACACGGTTAGGTATAATGAACAAGATGGCTGACTGAAATTGTGTTCTGGAGCCCAACCAAAGTTAAATGACAGATATCATATCTGCAAATTTAAGGATTCATCACATTAAAAAAATCTCAAAAACTTACCAAGTGACTGTAATTTGCCAGGTCCTGGGCTAGACTCTTGAGAGAGGAAGACAAATTAGTTCCTGTCTTCAAACTTAATGGAAGACTCAGAAGAACATAGAGAATTACAGTGCATATATTAAGTGCCATTTAGATAAGCACTGTTTGTTATGGAAACCTTGTTATTTTGTAGATTGAATACATTGGAACAAGTTGAACAATTCAAAATTTGACTGTTACAAAATAAACAGCAGGAGGCAAATCTTTGTGCATGTAAATTAAATGGCATTATTTTAAGTGCAATTTTATTTCTTAATTTTAAGATAGTATTTTTGCATATCAAAGCTAGCATGAATCTTGGTAGGGCTTAGTGGAGGAAATAGATATAAGAGTTTAGTCAAAGTAGATGGCTAGATTGAAAAAGGGAGGGGGAAGCTAGAATAATAAGTGAGGAAATGGGCCACTTGTGAAAGTCTGGAATATGAATGTGGCTTCTATGCTCAACTATAGAGTATGAGGAGATAAAACAAATTTAAATAGTCATTTTCCCCATCATTCCATAAGCTTCGTAACTTTAAAACTAAAACTAACCTTAAAATTATGACTCATTATTTCAAATCAGCAGCTTCATTTTTCATCTAATCTTGTCTTCTTAAATTTCCAAATCACATCACAGAATGCCTTTCTACTGCTCTTCTTTCTTTTTGTTACACAAATATTTTGTCCTTACATTGGAAAACAAACTGTAATGTATATTGAAAATTCATATTACATCCACTGAGAATCCATAAGAAATGTAGAAGTTCTGTACCATACAGAGTGCTCATGGAATTAGGGTTCCAGAAATTTTCTTTAATTGCACTCAACACAAGCCAAACTTCTCCACTGTTTTAGTTTTAGTTTTGTTTTATCTATGATCTTGAAGCCACTCAATTTGTCACAACTTTTCTGCCTTTTTTCTGCCCTTCCCCTCTTTGCCCTCAATCTCCATAACCCCTCTGATCCTTTTTCAAAGGGCTCACCTTTACGAAAACTCTAATATTCATTATCAATTATCTAGGTAGCTTCACTTTTACTCTGCAGGAATTCAGTGATTAGGGTGGGGATTAGGATGTGAAAAAAGTCAGATATTGCAGGTTGAGCATACTCAAAACAATCAAAATTCCTCTGTGATTAACTCCCTTGTCTATTTTTGTCTGTGACTATTATCTTCCTCTGATATTTTCCTTTTCCATTATACTTTTTTGCCACATCTTCAAGTTGAGGATCAAGAACACGTACTCTGGGGTTGAGCAACTTTCTCAAACTGTTCCTACCCTTAAAAGTTTGGGCAGTGGCCGGACATGATGGTTCATGCCTGTAATCCTAACATTTGGGGGAGGCCAGGAGGGAGGATCGCTTGAACCCAGGAGTTCAATACCAGCCTAGGCAACATTAGGGACACCCTGTCTCTACAAAAAGAAAAAGAAAAAAATTAGCCAAGCATGGCAGTGTACACCTGAGTTCTCAGCTAAGGCTGAAGAAGGCTGCGGTGGGCCCAGCTACGCTTGAGCCAGGGAGATCAAGGCTGCAGTGAGCATGTTCATGTCACTGCACTCCAGCCTGAGTGACAGAGTGAGACCCTGTTTCAGAAAAAAAAAAAAAAAAAAAAAGTTTAGGTGATCAAACTTTAAGTCCAGACAGTTTTAGTTCAGTCTTATAGTTTGTTTGGCTACTGGCGCTTTAAAAAACTTAGTAGACTTCTTATTTAATAAATATTGAAACTTGAGGAATATTTTCTTTAAGTCAATTTTATTCTGAGTCTCCTTAATTTTTTGAAAGTTTTAGTGTAGATATAAAAGCCATATCTTTATTTTTCTCTTTATTAGAAAGCAGAGTTTTAATTACCTTTGTCACTTAAAATACTTTCTCAATTATATTTCCTAGTATTAGTGATCTCAGAGTAATTGATTTGCCCCACTTTGCAAATTCTGAAATTTCTTGAATCTCTCCATTTTCTTTCATTTGAGTCTGCAAATTTGCCAATTCTTATCTGAGGTTACCAGGGTTTTAGTAATATTCTGTCAAAAGCAGGTAACAGCAATCAACTCAGAAGACTAACGTTCAGTTTTTCAAACTCTTCCTAATACTGAAGATTTATAAGATTCATGATCTATTTTCTAAACCATGCTTCCTTACTGCAAGCAATAGACAGATGACCATCTTTCAAGATTACAATAATTAGTGCATTCCTCAGCCTATCAATAAAGCAAGAATACATACTTTATGTGTTATGTTTCAGAAACTCCCAACTTCCGGGATAATTATTTTTGTAATAGAAGAAGCTGAAATATGTCACTATAACAAACACCCTAAAATATTAGTGGTGTAAGAGAACAAAAATCCATCTTTGTTTGTTTGTTTCTGCAGAGTCCACTGCAGGAAAGACAGAGCTGAAGATCTCACTCAGCAATTAAATGCTTCTACTCTTAGCTGAAGCACACAACTTCCTCTCACAGCCCGTTGGCCAGAACAGATCACTTGTCACAGATGAGACTGTCTGTAAGGCCCAAGAGAGTATAATTCTCTCTTGTATCCACAAGGGAGAAGAATCAGATGTGAATGGGCACTAGAAATTTCTCCTACACTCCCAGGTCCTACCTCTACAGATTTCTGCCTCTTAACCCATGAAAGTGAAATCATAGGAAAGTAGCGGCAGAGGTAACACTGTAAGTATCTTCTTCTCATATAAGTTAAATTAAAATCATATACAGTCAATTATATCTATGCCTTTTGAACTATAGAGATTCAAATTATTTCTTTATAATTTAGATGTTAGTTGCTACCGGTCAGCCTATTAAGTCTTGATAGACCTGAAACTTTGTGCCTAAGGCTCCACACTCCTGCAGTAGAACTTCTTTAGAATTCCTTTCTTTCTTTTTTTTAATTTTTTTGAGTTGAAGTCTCACTCTGTCACCCAGGCTGAAGTGCAGTGGCATGATCTCGGTTCACTACAACCTCTGCCGCCCAGGTTCAAGTGATTCTTCTGTCTCAGCCTCCCAAATAGCTGGGATTACAGGCACACACCCCCATGCCCAGCTATGTTTTGTATTTTTAGTAGAGTCGGGTTTCACCATGTTGTCCAGGCTGGTCTCGAACTCCTGACCTCAGGTGATCTGCCCACCTTGGCCTCCCAGAGTGTTGGGATTACAGGAGTGAGCCACCACGCCTGGCCTAGAATTTCTTTAAGAATTTATTTTTTGTTCTATTTCTCTATCCTTCTTCTGCACTCTGTTGAACATTATATGGGGGACATAATGGAATTGTATTGCAACAGTACAAACCTCAGTTTTAATATTAGTTATCTCTATTAAAAATGGTCTCTTTATTATACTTTAAGTTCTAGGGCACATGTGCACAATGTGCAGCTTTGTTACATATGTATACATGTGCCATGTTGGTGTGCTGCACCCATTAACTCATCATTTACATTACGTATATCTCCTAATGCTATCCCTCTCCCCTCCCACCCACCCCACAGCAGGCCCCGGTGTGTGATGACCCCCACCCTGTGTACAAGTGTTCTCATTGTTCAATTCCCACCTATGAGTGAGAACATGCGGTGTTTGGTTTTCTGTCCTTGCGATAGTTTCCTCAGAATGATGGTTTCCAGCTGCATCCATGTGCCTACAAAGGACATGAACTCATCATCCTTTTTTATGGCTGCATAGTATTCCATGGTGTATAGGTGCCACATTTTCTTAATCCAGTCTATCATTGATGGACATTTGGGTTGGTTCCAAGTCTTTGCTATTGTGAATAGTGCCACAATAAACATACGTGTGCATGTGTCTTTGTAGCAGCATGATTTATAATCCTTTGAGTATATACCCAGTAATGGGATGGCTGGGTCAAATGGTATTTCTACTTCTAGATCCTTGAGGAATCGCCACACTGTCTTCCACAATGGTTGAACTAGTTTACAGTCCCACCAACAGTGTGAAAGTGTTCCTATTTCTCCACATCCTCTCCAGCACCTGTTGTTTCCTGACTTTTTAATGATTGCCATTCTAACTGGTATAAGATGGTATCTCATTGTGGTTTTGATTTGCATTTCTCTGATGACCAGTTATGATGAGCATTTTTTCATGTGTCTGTTGGCTGCATTAAATGTCTTCTTTTGAGAAGTGTCTGTTCATATCCTTCACCCACTTTTTGATTGTGTTTGATTTTTTCTCGTAAATTTGTTTAAGTTCTTTGTAGATTCTGGATATTAGCCATTTGTCAGATGGGTAGATAGCAAAAGTTTTCTCCCATTCTGTAGGTAGCCTGTTCACTCTGATGTAGTTTCTCTTGCTGTGCAGAAGCTCTTTAGTTTAATTAGATCCCATTTGTCAATTTTGGCTTTTGTTGCTGTTGCTTCTGGTGTTTTAGGCATGAAGACCTTGCTCATGCCTATGTCCTCAATGGTAGTGTCTAGGTTTTCTTCTAGGGTTTTTATGGTTTTAGGTTTAACATTCAAGTCTTTAATCCATCTTAAATTAATTTTTGTATAAGGTGTAAGGAAGGGATCCAGTTTCAGCTTTCTACATATGGCTATCCAGTTTTCCCAGCACCATTTATTAAGTAGGGAATCCTTTCCCCATTGCTTGTTTTTCTCAGATTTGTTAAAGATCAGTTGGTTGTAGATGTGTCGTATTATTTCTGAGGGCTCTGTTGTGTTCCATTGGTCTATATCTCTGTTTTGGTACCAGTACCATGCTGTTTTGGTTACTGTAGCCTCGTAGTATAGTTTGAAGTCAGGTAGCGTGATGCCTCCAGCTTTGTTCTTTTGGCTTAGGATTGTCTTGGCAATGCGGGCTCTTTTTTGGTTCCATATGAACTTTAAAGTAGTTTTTTTTTCAATTATCTGAAGAAAGTCATTGGTAGCTTGATGGGGATGGCATTGAATCTATAAATTACCTCGGGCAGTATGGCCATTTTCACGATATTGATTCTTCCTATCCATGAGCATGGAATGTTCTTCCATTTGTTTATGTCCTCATTTATTTCACTAAGCAGTGGTTTGTAATTCTCCTTGAAGTGGTCCTTCACATCCCTTGACATCCCTTGTAAGTTGGATTCCTAGATATTTTATTTTCTTTGAAGTAATTGTGAATGGGAGTTCACTCATGATTTGGGTCTCTGTTTGTCTGTTATTGGTGTATAAGAATGCTTGTGATTTTTGCACATTGATTTTGCATCCTGAGAATTTGCTGAAGTTGCTTATCAGCTTAAGGAGATTTTCGGCTGAGACAATGGGGTTTTCTAAATAAACAATCATGTCATCTGCAAACAGGGACAATTTGACTTCCTCTTTTCCTAATTGAATACCCTTTATTTCTTTCTCCTGCCTGATTGCCCTGGCCAGAACTTCCAACACTCTGTTGTTTTAATAAGTTCTTTGGTTTGCTCATTTTTCTGCTCTCTCCTCCTCCTACCATCATTCTATTACCATCTTTCTCATTGCTGCCCTTTTCTCTCAGGAGCAAGAACATTCTCCCTATGTCTTTTATTTTCTTGTACAATACAATTAGCCTCTGCAGTACCTAACTCCAAATTTAGGACCATGTTATTCCTCATTCTCTGGTAGTAGGAGTAGAGTTCCACTGTTTGATTTATACCAGAATAAACATTTGTTGTAGAGTTGACATTCAGCCCTTACCAACTCGATTGCTGTTTTCCACTTAGGTACTAAGGAAGACATCACATAGACTTGGCTTCCAGAAGTAACAAAGACTGTTTCAATAAGAAGATTAGATAGAAGGCTTATAGGAGGGGGAAATGAATTTCATTGATATACTTAAAAAATTCTGTCTTAAGACAATTTAAATATGTTATCAATAAACACATAGGGTTTTATTAATAAATACCCAAGAATTATAAGTAAATTATAAATTATGATATATTCTAAAGTCTAAAGTCATGTAATAGAATGAGTCTTCAGGGCTTATAAACACCCAGGTTGTTATATGAGAACAGTCGATATTAAGACATTTACCTCAAAGGCAAAATCAATTTCCTAATTGTAAAGGAAGAAATGTTCAACAGAGAATAATTTTACAGTTTTCAATATGTATTATTTTTAAAAGGAAGACCATCTTACTTTCATGATCATTCTATATTTGATCAAATGTGACAAATTTTAAAGTATATTTAAAATTCTAAAGGAAATATATTTCTTTCATGAGACTTCTTCAGGAAAAAATTTAGATTGCATGCTTATGTATAAATGGAAGCAAAAAATCTTAATAAAATGCATTTCCAAGTTCATTTCCAATCAACCTTTATCACCTATTATTCACCCTATTAAAAATGGAAAAGGCAAGCTGACAGGCATGTCAAGATGAATCCCTCAAAAAGATAACATGTCAATGTTGAAATTAAAAAAAATCATGGAAATGCTAAATTACAAAAAGTGCATCTTATTCTTTCCTTTACACAGAGATTTTAGGCAATGAAAGACAAGGAGCAATTTTCTGAAATTTGAACAGCAATCCAATGATGAGTTATGAGTACCATTTTCCCTTTCCCCAACAATCTGACTAGTAGATTTGGATGAACTTATATAGATAGGTTAAACAAGGAGGGTATAAACGCTTTGAAAACTGTATAATAAATAAAAAATAATTACAGAACATTTAACTTATTTGTAGCTCTATGGATTCTTTTTGTTTATTTCTCATCTTTCAAAAATATAGCTTCTTGTTTTCATTATGTCATTACACATTTTAATACCTCAGAATGTCTCTTTTGTTTAAATAAAAATTGCTTGTATGTGCTTAACAAATATCGTAAACAGCAATTTATGACATGATTATGGGCAGATATAGATAAGACTTAGGGAGTTTAGGGCAGTGGATTAAAAATAAAAAGCAGAAATGTATACAAAAATACTCCATTAAAGATATTGTTTGTTAGTGTCCAAAGGAGGGAAAGACTGACATACAGAGAACATATACTATGAGGTAAAATGTTAAATTTAATAAAGTTGCTTCCTAATGGTCCTTTCTCTAAGATGCCTCCTGAGTCTTTATTGCCTGAAGTGTCTGACCATCAGGAAAGTGACCTGCAATAACTCCTACTGTCTAAAGATCATGCAATGGATGTGAAATTAATTGATATATACAGTACTTCAGTTAGGTTATTAAATTTGACCAAGAATCAGTATTACAGTCTATGTCATGTTAGGAAATGTAACATAGAAATGATCCTCATCTTGGCCCAAAATGCTAATCTATCATTAACTTCAACTCTTATTTCCTGTAACTTTGTTAAAAGAAATAATTATATTCTTATAGGTTTTTAAATATTTTAATATACCTAAAGCAGATCACCATTAATTAAGAAACCTTAAAAAGCATGTGTGTATTGAGATTAATAAACATATCCTAAAATATTTAAATCTTTGGATTTACAAGTGAATCTAGATCCTTTTTAAATAAGAGGCTTATTATATTTTTAAATAATGTATTCAAAATCAAATGCTTAAACTTTTCAAGTGTTTTATAGGAAAACTATACAAAAGGTATGCAGATCCTTTAAAAGTGTTCAAATTGTAGGAATCACGTTTCAGAAATAAAGATGGGAATGAATGATCTAGAATGCATAGATGAAATGATAATTTCTTCCTCTCTCTTGTGACTCTCAGACATTGAACAATTTTTGATTATGCAACCAAAGAAAACCTTGTCAGTTATTACCCCTTAAAGTGAATTATAATAACATGTAGAATATATGGTGAAATGCCAACTTCTTTTTTTTTCTAATTATTATTATACTTTAAGTTTTAGGGTACATGTGCACAATGTGCAGGTTAGTTACATATGTATACATGTGCCATGCTGGTGTGCTGCACCCACTAACTCGCCATTTAGCATTAGGTATATCTCCTAATGCTATCCCTCCCCCTTCCCCCCACCCCACAACAGTCCCCAGAGTGTGATGTTCCCCTTCCTGGGTCCATGTGTTCTCCTTGTTCAATTCCCATCTATGAGTGAGAACATGCGGTGTTTGGTTTTTTGTCCCTGCGATAGTTTACTGAGAATGATGATTTCCAATTTCATCCATGTCCCTACAAAGGACACGAACTCATCATTTTTTATGGCTGCATAGTATTCCATGGTGTATATGTGCCACATTTTCTTAATCCAGTCCACCATTGTTGGACATTTGGGTTGGTTCCAAGTCTTTGCTATTATGAATAGTGCCACAATAAACATACGTGTGCATGTGTCTTTATAGCAGCATGATTTATAGTCCTTTGGGTATATACCCAGTAATGGCATGGCTGGGTCAAATGGTATTTCTAGTTCTAGATCCCTGAGGAATCGCCACACTGACTTCCACAATGGTTGAACTAGTTTACAGTCCCACCAACAGTGTAAAAGTGTTTCTATTTCTCCACATCCTCTCCAGCACCTGTTGTTTCCTGACTTTTTAATGATTGCTATTCTAACTGGTGTGAGATGGTATCTCATTGTGGTTTTGACTTGCATTTCTCTGATGGCCAGTGATGATGAGCATTTTTTCATGTGTCTTTTGGCTGCATAAATGTCTTCTTTTGAGAAGTGTCTGTTCATATCCTTCGCCCACTTTTTGATGGGGTTGTTTGTTTTTTTCTTGTAAATTTGTTTGAGTTCATTGTAGATTCTGGAAATTAGCCCTTTGTCAGATGAGTAGGTTGTGAAAATTTTCTCCCATTTTGTAGGTTGCCTGTTCACTCTGATGGTAGTTTCTTTTGCTGTGCAGAAGCTCTTTAGTTTAATTAGATCCCATTTGTCAATTTTGGCTTTTGTTGCCATTGCTTTTGGTGTTTTACACATGAAGTCCTTGCCCATGCCTATGTCCTGAATGGCAATGCCTAGGTTTTCTTCCAGGGTTTTTATGGTTTTCAGTCTAACGTTTAAGTTTTTAATCCATCTTGAATTAATTTTTGTATAAGGTGTAAGGAAGGAATCCAGTTTCAGCTTTCTACATATGGCTATCCAGTTTTCCCAGCACCATTTATTAAATAGGGGATCCTTTCCCCATTGCTTGTTTTTCTCAGGTTTGTCAAAGATCAGACAGTTGTAGATATGCGGCGTTATTTCTGGGGGCTCTGTTCTGTTCCATTGATCTATATCTCTGTTTTGGTACCAGTACCATGCTGTTTTGGTTACTGTAGCCTAGTGGTATAGTTTGAAGTCAGGTAGCATGATGCCTCCAGCTTTGTTCTTTTGGCTTAGGATTGACTTGGCGATGCGGGCTCTTTTTTGGTTCCATATGAACTTTAAGGTAATTTTTTCCAATTCTGTGAAGAAAGTCATTGGTAGCTTGATGAGGATGGCATTGAATCTATAAATTACCTTGGGCAGTATGGCCATTTTCACGATATTGATTCTTCCTACCCATGAGCATGGAATGTTCTTCCATTTGTTTGTATCCTCTTTGATTTCATTGAGCAGTGGTTTGTAGTTCTCCTTGAAGAGGTCGTTCACGTCCCTTGTAAGTTGGATTCCTAAGTATTTTATTCTCTTTGAAGCAATTGTGAATGGGAGTTCTCTCATGATTTGGCTCTCTGTTTGTGTGTTATTGGTGTATAAGAATGCTTGTGATTTTGGTACATTGATTTTGTATCCTGAGACTTTGCTGAAGTTGCTTATCAGCTTAAGGAGATTTTGGGCTGAGACAATGGGGTTTTCTAGATATACAATCATGTCGTCTGCAAACAGTGACAGTTTGACTTCCTCTTTTCCTAATTGAATACCCTTCATTTCCTTCTCCTGCCTAATTGCCCTTGCCAGAAATTCCAACACTGTGTTGAATAGGAGTGGTGAGTGAGGGCATCCCTGTCTTGTGCCAGTTTTCAAAGGGAATGCTTCCAGTTTTTGCCCATTCAGTATGACATTGGCTGTGGGTTTGTCATAGATAGCTCTTATTATTTTGAGATATGTCCCATCAATACCTAATTTATTGAGAGTTTTTAGCATGAAGGGTTGTTGAATTTTGTCAAAGGCCTTTTTATCACATTTCACCTAAGAAATCATTGTAAACACTGCACTGCCACTTTGCCCTTCCTGCAACCATGATTGGCATTAATTCCTTTGGATGAGTCTGGACTTACCTGCTTCTGACAGTATGATTCTTGTTTCATTTACTGAATCAAGTTTGCTCCATACCAAAAATTGCTTCCTGGCCAGGCATGCTCTTAGCAGATTGACTTAGCAGAAAAGCTTCTGGACTTCTGCCAAATAGGCAAAATAGTGATGTGCATGAAGCCACTCAATTCCAAATGATGTTGTGTAAAAAAATAAAATTGAGTGTTAAAATGTTGGTTTGTTTAAAAGGTCAGTTCATAATTAGTTTACAGGTAATTGGAGCTTTAGATGAATTTAATTTCCATAGCTTCAATAAAAAATTTTCATAAAGGTTTATCTTTAGATTAGTTTAATTATTACTATAAATTTGTATAAATTTTAAAAATTTAAATTAAATTTATATAATAGCCAGTTTAAAGAGTTTTGAGCTTTTACAAAATGTGTCTTTTCATATACATACATATATATGCATCTCTATAATTATATGCTTCCAGACTTGCTCAGATTTTGAATACTCAACAATAACAAAAATTATTTAAAATTTTTTAAAAATTCATTTGATTCATGTTTAAAATTGACACACATAATAACATCCCTAAAAATAATTACATTGGGAAATTAATTCAACTGTCTATATACAACTATACTTTTGTTTAATAAAATCAATTATAAGGAATGCATTATCTTTAGTTATGGATCAAAGGAAAGGAAAAGGCCATCATATTTAAAAATGTTGGGCTTTTTTTGTTTTGAATTTTGAGGCAAGCTTGCTTGGAAAACGAACAAGGCTGTTGTAGTAGAGAACAATGCTTATGTCTTATCGGCAAAGTTTTACAGTGGTCATGGCTAACTGGGTGTAGTCTTGTCATTGATTTTTTTCTAAAACGGTGAAGATCTTCATTTAACAAATTCAAAGCAAGTCTTTTTAATAGAATGAGTCATAACTGTGACTAAATATTACATTCATAAATTCAGAATACAGAGAACAAATATTTCTCTTGGATGATTTTGGTGCACTTGATAAACTTTTTTTTTTTTTTTTTTTTGGGACAGTCTTGCTCTGTTGCCCAGGCTGGAGTGCAGTGGCGTGATCTCGACTCACTGCAATCTCCGCCTCCCGGGTTCACGCCATTCTGCTGCCTCAGCCTCCCGAGTAGCTGGGACTACAGGTGCCCGCCACCACGCCTGGCTAATTTTTTGTGTTTTTAGTAGAGATGGGGTTTCACAGTGTTAGCCAGGATGGTCTCGATCTCCTGAACTCATGATCCGCCCGCCTCGCCCTCCCAAAGGGATACAGGCATGAGCCACCGTGCCCGGCCTGCACTTGATAAACTTTACTTTAATTTCCATGCTTTGGTTTCTTGAATTCTGAAATTCTGACCCAAGTAAAACCACTATCTACTTGAAAATCATATTAAAAATATGTCTGTATATATATATGTATGCATGCGGAAATGCCCACAGAAACTCATGTGAATGAATGAATGAACAGATAAATGAACAAAAACTTTCTTCACATAATATTGATGACAAAGAGGTATATAATTTTTTGAAAAATCCAGTCATATGTCATTTTAGGGGGTCTCAAATGCCTTATTCTATTGCAAATATTTAAATCTCTTTTATGTAAACACATTAGGATTTTCTAATTTGAAGGAAAAATGACCCAGAATTTTATGACAAATTCTTTAGAAAACTATTTGTGATCTTTTTTGGGGGGAACTTTAATATCTAGGAATTAAAGTTCAGTACTTTTCTCTGTGGCTGGAATAAAATCTGTATCTAATTATTTTCTGGGACTTTACGTTGCTTGAAGATTTGTGGAAAATAATGCCAGGCCTCTAGCAAGGCATTAAATGTTGGTTCAATTCAGTCCTCATATGCCATTGTTTTGTAGTTGCTCCAGGTACAAGTTTAAACAACTTACCAAACAAAACGAAACAAAACAAAAACCTTGGCAGTATCTGTTTTGTTGTGAACCTCATTCAACCTGAAATTTAATTATGTTACCATGCGGGTTTGTAATGTGGATTAATAGTTTTATTGTATGCCTGTGATTAGTTTCTGTTTGTTCTAATTTCTTTTTAGCCCCTTCCTGACCTTGAGGTGAAAAAACACAGAAGATGTATTCCTTCAATTTAATGCCAGTTTGAGGTGTTTCTCCTGCATCATCAGATCAATGAAAAGTAAATAGCCTACACTTCTTGTTTCACAGTGCAGTATTGATCTTTCTTCAGCTTTTGCTTCCCCTTTTCCCTGCGTCTTGTGTCTTTCAACCCCTGGGACTGAAGTGATTGCCATAGATTGGACAAGCTAACAAGCGCATGATAAGGAACCGGTGTTTTGTGGCATACTCACATGCACATGCTTGGTATATAAAGCCTGCTTCTGCATTGAAAGAAAGGTGCCATTTTGCATGCATGGCACAAGCCACTAGAAGAAAGAACCAAAAGGAAAAAAAAAAAAAACAGGAAGGAAGATTTTATTTGCTACCCCAAATCTTTGCAGATAGTGCTAAATTAGGTGATGAAACTCCTGTGAAAAATAAAAGACAAGTAGCCTGCGGGAAAATGCCATATGCTTTTAGCTTTGGCAAATGACTGGATGTTGGCAGCCTGTGGGTAAGTGTCTACAATCCTTCAGCATCTATGCTTTCAAAAGAATATTTGTTATTATGATTTTTGTGGGTTTTCTTTGGTTTCACTTTTTACTTAAGGCTAATTGTTAAACTGTTAATCTTAGCGTTTGCGGAATAGTTATAATTTGGATTCCGAATCCAATACGTAGAAATATGTATTTAAGCCACGTGTCTTCACAAGAAGCATTAGGAGATATATTTGCTTCTTTAACAATCTGACTGATTTGTGGCTTTTCTTTGAGGTAAAAAAAATGTTTTTGTAAAGATGTGAACTGATCTAAGATGTCAAGTAATAGAAGGAAATAGGATAACTTTGTAAAGCTTAGAAATACTTTGTTTTCTCCCTGCCTGTCTTTAACATGTTCATTGTAAAAATGAAAACCCTCCAAGTTTTATTTTTGGGCCCTTCTGTATCCACAGATTTGTCTGGCATTGAAAAATGGATAAATGAATAATTGATATTCTATCACATGCTATTGTCTCTTTACAGATGGATATTTTATGCTGGTCAGCTTGCAAGTTTTCTGACCTCACTTTAGAATGGTAGGGATCCAGTTTCTTGACTCTGACGTGCTTATAAGTTATTGGTGCCATTGGCTCCCAGCTCTGTAAGCTAATATATTTATAAATAAGTTAGCCTTTCTGTACTTTCTATGCTCTCATTCTGGAATTTAGTTTGAGATTCTACAGTCAGGCTATCATTTGAGAGTCCATGGTTGAAAGGAGATTCACATGACAGAGGAAATAAACAAAGCTTGTGTTTCTCATGGAGAAATGTTGTGACCTCGATAAATGTTAATATAGCATGAAGATCTGTAGAGGATGTTTAACTTATTACTAATTTTAAGGAAAAATATTCCCGATGCACAGGTTTCTGATTCTGATATGTAAATCACTGTACTGTCATATATAAACATCATATGAACACCATGGATACTGCTGCAATGCGGCTTTTAGCACATTGTTGTCAGTATGATGCTTTTATGTCATGCGCCTTTTGTTGTCTGAGCAGAATACAGAATACGTGGAACAAATTAAGCAAAATGTTGGAGCTTCTGTATCTTACTCAGGTTTTATGACTTGTATACTTCTTGGATTTGGGTGACTGTTCTAACCCAAGCTATTATGTAATCCTTAGGGTAACTCTACTGCTGATTTGAAAACTATTAATTTTCTATTACAGTGTGCTAAAGATGTTCTATAGTGTGGCACTCACCTGCATTATTGAGTCAATGACCAATTGCAGAGTTGCTCTGTGGTGGTTGGAGCTTAACTCAACCCTCTGGGATCTCATTTATTATTTGCAGATATTGATTTTGGAAAAAAGAAAAGCTACGATGTGTGAATATAACACTAACTTAGACCTGGCCTAGAGCTATTAACTCCTAATGGTCTGCATATTGTATGTGTTCACATGGAAAACTATTACATATTTTGTGATTTTAATAATAAATTATACTGTGTTCACAATAAATATTTATCAGTATCTATACAGTATGTCTAAACATTGAGTACCCAAATGATTTTGCTGTATGTTATTAGAATCTCAACTTAGCTTTAGTCATATTTGTAATTTTCTGATGTCTTAAAGATGCAAATAAGAGAAGAACATTTACTTGTACGCTTAAAAATATCCTAAGCAAATACCTAAGTGTGTATGGTATATAATATGCAATGTGTGTGTTTGTGCGCAGAAGGAATCTTAGTGATTTTTTATTTATTTTTCTTAAAGAAACATTGTCCATAGGTAGCTTCCTGAAGCAGCCTTAGGACTGTTAAAAAACAAAAGAACATAAAAATGTATGGGGAAGTTCTTCACCTGGAGGAATCTAAAATTCAAAATGAAGCCCAGGCTTATGTGGCATTCTAGGGTGCATGATCTCTTGACTGAAGGGACCCCGAGAACCCATTATTGACATTGGTGTTCCCATAAGGTTGACAGGGTTACAAAGACACACTCTCGTGGGCTCCCCAGCAATCACCTTTCCTTGCCCTCATGTTTATCGCTAAGGCTTAATTGCACACAACTTCTCAAAACCTGATTTTTTTTTTCCTTCAAATGCCTCCATTATTCTCAGAGAAATAGCATTTCTACACAGCCAAAGTAATTGGAAACATTTAGAAAATTATTTTGCTTTGTTTATTTAAGGTAAAGGCCAGTTTTTAAAATGGATTTTTATTTTTTATTTTCTGTCACTTTAATAACAAATGTAAAAGCAAAACCTATTTCTAAGTTGAAATTAATTAACTTAACAAATAATGAAAGGGGATTATATTGTCAACAATCTGCTTGCTGGTGCACATCACATGAAAACAATGGGCAACCCAAAAGGAAATATTTGTCAAATAATTTCTTGTTAACCTAATTTGTTCAAGGACTATTCTATGGAATGAAAAGGATATATGACATTTGTTTTTCTCCCTCTTTAGCATCATATTTTAGTTCAAAATTCACCAGTTCTAATTATCTCCTATTTGCAACTGCTCCAGAGGAACCCTTACGTAAGTGCTCTCAGTAAATTCCTTTATTCAGTCATGTTTCTCACTAAATAGAAATATATTGTCTATTATGTGCTAAGTGTACTAGATGCTAAAAATATTTTTAAAAAGATTCATAATAGAAATTAAATAGAAAAAAGAGGAAAGGAAGGAGACCAAGTCTTTGATTTTATAAAAGCTTAATTATACTAGGAATTGAACATAAAGCCAGTATAAAGCAAATTTATTTTATGTTAGAAGTAAAAATAATTTACCATATTATGAGGGTACACTAAAAATATGAAATTCAAAGAAACTATTTTTCAGTATAATTTTAATGTTTAAAAAGTACCTTTTGGTTTGTAATATGTATAAGCATGTCCAGCAGAATTTCTCAATTGATATGATTGTTTATTCAACCAACATTTATTTAGTATCAATTGCATGATAGGGGTTAGAAAGAGAAAATGAAGTGAATTTCTAGCTCATGCATGCTAAGAGATTATAGAAGAAGACATACAAAGCCTAAATCTACACTCAGTGCTTAAAACATCTATTCACTGTAGACATTTTAGTCAACCATCAAAGGGTTGACTTTCTGTATCTAGATACAGAAAGCTTGACTTTCTGTATCTATATCTATCATGTCTAACAGTCAAATAATGAGAAATGATATGCAGTTCAATATTAAATAATGAGAATAACATGATAATTTTGATTTATTATATTTTTGGTATCACCTATGTAAAATGTTGTACATATGACATTTTACATGTTATAGGTATTTTTACGTGTTATAGGTAGGTTCACATAGGTATCACCTAGATAAAATGTTGTACATAATGATCTAGAGGCTTCTACTAGTTTTAATTATGATAAATATTGAACAGGCTAAGGCTAGTTCAGAGACCAACCAGAGACACTAACAAATTAATGACATTGAATTTGCCTTACATCACCAAATACCTACAAGTGAAATTAGATACCAATTCCAAAACATGCCTACAATAAGCATAGCTGCTTAACTGCCAAGATAGATACTGATGAGACATCTGTTGGGGAAGTTTTCAGTAGGATAGGCACCCAAAAATCAAAGCTTAAAAACTCAAGATTAAATGTTTCTGACTTATAAAATCACAAAAGTACATTTTCAATGATATATTTGTGATTTGGCACCATGAATGTTTTCTTAAAATGCTTAACATTTTAAAGTAAATGACTTTCTGAGTAGTTTTTCTTTAATCTGAAAGTATAAATGAACATGAGTCAGTATTTTTTTTATTTTTTTAAATTTTTTTGTGTATGTATTTATTTATTTTTAGACAGAGTCTTGCTCTGTTGCCCAGTCTGGAGTGCAGTGGCGGGATCTTGGCTCACTGCAACCTCTGCCTCCTGGGTTCAAGCAATTCTCCCTGCCTCAGCCTCATGGGCAACTGGGATTTCAGGTGCCCGCCACCACATCAGCTACTTTTTTTTTTTTTTTTTTTTTTGTATTTTTAGAAGAGATAGGGTTTCGCCATGTTTGTCAGGCTGCTCTTGAATGCCTGACCTCAGGGGATCCACCCACCTCGGCTTCCCAAAGTGCTGGGATTACAGGCTTGAGCCCCTGTGCCAGGACAAGTCAGTATTTTTGATGAGTACTCTCTCCTATTTATTTATTTGTCAACAAATGGCAGTGATAATCAGCTGACAACAGGCAGTCAACATTATAAATGGTTCACTTAATTAACTGTAGATAATAATCCAGGTAAAATATGGACGCCACTCCTTTCAATAAAACGGAGGCTATATATATATATATATATTTTTTTTTTTTTCTGGCACAATACTCTGTTCATAGGAACATCAACTTCAAGTGTGGTCTGTTCCTTTTTAGCGGCCTGTGAAATAGTACCATAAATTCATCCCCAGTATGAAAAGCGTAAGCAGTGAGATTTGAGGCAGCCTGTCATGCAAAAAGTAAGGCATTAGTCAAGAGGGGTGGTTTTTACAAAATGTCATTGTTAGGCTCATATAGGTAGGCAACGAGTACACAGCTTCTTTATCACTGTCCATTCACTCAATGGAACAATTTTATTTCTAAATTTAAGAGATTAGAGATGCTATTGACCCTTGGTCAGAAAAGATGCTGATGCTAATGATGGCTCTTCTTATTACCTTACTGTAATTTACCTACTCATATGTCTAGGCACCTTCAGCATCAGTCACATCTGAAATATACTTGGCTCAGGCTTTTAGCCCCTTTTGGCTTCACTTGGCTTTTTGCCTAGACTCAATATTTTATAATAAAATTATTCAAATTATCTCCATGATTGCAATATAATTTCCCCCCTTGACTTCCAACCATATCAATCTATAGTCCTTCTCCTTGTAGTCTCAGAAAATCAAAATAGTATGAGGACTGAAACTATCATGAGTCTGTAATCTCTGATTGAACTTTCAGTGATGCTTGGCCATGCTTTTATTCAGCTTTTTATGACTCTCTTTTGTATTCCCCAGTGACTACGTCAAACATTGTCTACACTTACCAAATTTAAAATCCCACCTCCTCATATTCTGTGGTAGACTTCTAGTGCCAGTTGCCATTCGGTTCTTCTTTCCCCCATAAAGAAGATTTTACTCCTGATGTCCTTACTGTTATATAGGACCCGAAGTTTCTGAGTAGAAATGGATTCTGAATGACTCTCAGTGGAAGACATCCTGTATTTTTCTTCCCTGCCTTTTGAACCAGAGACCTTATGATTGAAATTATGAAGCTACAAGGTGGTGGGGACTTCTGTCAACACGAATTGTCATGGAGGTGTGGAGGCAGTTGCCATGGAGAGTCAGCAGGTCAAATTTTCATGAACAAAAACCTTTGTAGTTTTAAGCCAACTGAGATGTTGGGGATGTTTATTTTCCAGACTATCCAAAGATGTCCTGACCTCTTCACATTTAGGAGATGAGTTTGTTTTCCATGATATTGAGAGCTTTGAGAAAATCCAACACATTGTGTTCCTACCATAATATAATGGTATTTATACATTTAAAACAAAAATATTTCTGGCCAGGCACAGTGGCTCATGCATGTAATACCAGCACTTTGGGAGGCCGAGATGAGTGCATCATCTGAGGTCAGGAATTTGAGACCAGCCTGGTCAACATGGTGAAACCCCATCTCTACTAAAAATACAAAAATTAGCCAAGTGTGGTGGCGGGCACCTGTATTCCCAGCTCCATTCTCTTTGTTTTTATCAATGTCAGAGGAAGAATTGTGTAGTGCCAGTCTTTTCACTATAATTCTTATACTGTATAATGATCATCAGCTTCTTCTGAGATATTTTATTAAATATCTTCAATTGAAATATTTTTATAAAATTTCATCATATTTTCTTCATCTCAATAAAACAGTACATTAAAATTTATATATAAAGTATATATAAATATATGAAACTCATTTATTTATATATAAAATGTGTATTAAATATATAAAATTTATATAGCTAAGATACATTATAAAATTTATATATGCAACTTTATATATATATATATAAAATCAAACCATCTTGAACTCACACAGCTGATATTTACTGCAGCCAGAATTTGAGATCAAGTATGTCTGAGCACAGACCCATAACTTTGCCCTCTTTGCTACACCACCTTCTTTTGAAACTCTTTACTACTTTGCCTTATATATCTTCTTATTCTAATAATCATTTTATCTCTATGAGTACAATTTATTACTGATTGACTATTACATGCTACTTATGCGACTTAGGCAAGTTAACTTATTCTCTAGGAACCTCAGTTTACTCAATTATACAATGAGCGTAATACTGTCTGCTTCACAGTTGTTTATAAGAACTAAGTAATATAATATAAACATACATGCCTAGTTTAGTTCCTGATGCATATTGGCAATTGAGAAATGTTGATTGATGTTTTTCTTTATACTTCGCTTCAACCATTATTCTCGAATTGACCTTTCTCAATCTCTTTGATTATAAAATTGATAGTAGTCCCCACCTTATCTGTGGTTTTGTTTTCTGCGTTTCAGTTATCCACAGTCAACAGTGGTCTGAAATAAAGTTAAGTACACTACAATAAGATATTTTGAGAGGGGTATAAAGAGAGGAAAAAAGAGGCCTAATGTATGTATTAAACTTTATCAGAGGTATTTACATATAGAAAAAACATAGTGTATATAGTGTTTGGTACTATCCATGGTTTTAGGTGTCCAATGGGGGTCATGGATAAGTGGGGACAACTGTATTACTGATTTTTAGTCCTGTCTCAAATTCTGTTTCTTCTCAACCATTTGTTGACCTTTATTTGAATACTTATATTATTTTGCTTAATATATGTGTTTTATTTTTCTGTTACATACGTGTGCCTTATTTCCAAGGAATTTCTGAATTCCTTAAAGACAGGACCTAGCACATCTGCATTTCTTCATTCATCATAAGTCTATCTGATGCTGCTGCTGATTTTTACGAATGAGTAGATTCCATTTGAATCTCCTAGTGGAAATATATCATTTATGTTACATCATATTTATCAAACACTGTTACTCTTGGAATCTAAATATGCTAACATGACACATCATTAATGTCAAGTTACTACTATTCCTTGCTTCATTATTGTGGCAGTTTCCTAATGCAGCTCAAAGTACATCAAGTGAATTTAGGAAACAGGTTCCATCAGGTATGTAGGGAAGTAGCTCTTGCCCTTTAATGTGCTTCTATTCTCTACTTTAAAATCATATTTATTTAACATATTTTGTTCTGATTTTTGTCTCTCTATTGAAAGATATATTATTACCTATCAATGGTTACATGAGAAGACACAGTTTACCTATAATTATTTCTTTCAATACTTCTGCTTAAATAGTAGGAGACCATTGAAATATTTTGAAAATCTATGGTGGAGTTATAGCTGATATGAATAATGACATCCAATGATCTATGAATTTGAGAGGATAGGAGACTAATCACATGCATTTATCCATTTACTACTGTCCTTTACTGGGTATTTATTGGTAGATTCTCAGAATAGGATTTTATGTAATACATTTGTTAGCAACATATTTTGATTCAGGGGATCATCCTTCAACATTGCATATGGTACTGCTACTATATTTCTATGTTCAGTGACTTACCTTACTTACCATAGCGTAGTATTTGAAGCCTTTAACTCTTATATTCAAAGTATAATGTTTCTGAACATTTTCAGCACTTTAAATGCAAAGTGTTTCTGTAGCAAGTCATGATACAATGTCTCAGGAGACGAATGAAGCTGCCACATTTTTCTTTTAAGCTGAATTAATGCTTGTGAAGACTGACATCCATGAAGACTAAAGTGCTTCAGTTATAGAAAGTAGCAACTCAGAAGGGGCAGTCTGAGCCTTTGGTATTTTACTACACTAATACATAACAAAAGATTTATCAATGTTCTCGTCCCTTTTGATTTTCAATCTCTTTGCTAAGATGCTTATCAATAGCACTATGATTTAGTTGTTTTATACTGAAAATTTATTGGCACACCAAATTCCAAATGTAATTTCTACCATACTTCATTTTCTCAAATATATGAGCTGCAGAACTCTGAAACAACCTTGGTCAGTCAGGCCAAGATGTCATCCCTATAGTAGCCTTGCTCTGGGAGGAGTACAGTAAAGTCTGAGAGCACAGTCTAAAGCCAGACAGATCTGTAATTGCATTTGTACCATACTGCTTCCTAGGAACCCTGAGCAAGTGGCCTAACCACTTTGAAACTTGATTTGCCCATCAGTAAAATGGATGTAATAATAAGACCTACCTTACAGGGTTGGTGTGTTTGTAGATTAAATGTGACAGCACATTTAAGCTGTTAAAATGCTTAATATTGTGCGTGGTCCATGATAAACATTCAATTAATTTTAGTTTCATCATCATGATCTTACTGGTACAGTCATTAGTACTTACGATCATTCAGTGTGAATTGGCCTGAGGAATACTATTTGGCACTCATTATTATATCTTAAAATTCCAATTTGTTAAATACAATATGATGTTACCTACAAACATATTTATTTCTTCTTAGTGTAATCTCCCTTTGTAGGCCAATTGTAATTTAAGTCAGTTAAATTATAATTAGGGTATTATTTATGGACTGTATTCAGAACAAGCGTTTGTTTGGATATATAATGGCACTAAGCTGTGTCATCCTGAGGTATCAACCTCTTTTAGAGATATGTTCACATTTGCTTTAAGACACCTTCTTTCTGGAAAATGCTTATAAAAGGAGTTATAGGATATATCTATGCTTCCATTTATGTCACATTCTCCTTTTAACTGTCACTTTCTTCCTTTATGTTAAGAATTTCAGTCAGGGTGTGGTCAAGTTTTTGAACAGATACATTATGTTGATTTTCAAGTTAAACTTTTAGTAGATAGCATTATTTGAGTATTTCTAGGTTGTTTAGGGAAGTAGGTACATCTCTAGAACTCCTGCAATTTGCTAATATGTGGCAAAATGTCCACATCATTTAATTGTGTTGATATTTACTCTAATTCTCCTTTGAAAAACACTAAATGTTTTAAGTGGGTTTAAATTCATGTCAGTTCTGTTTCTGATTAAATAAATATAAACCAGCAATACTATCAAAAAGAATAAAAAAAGACATGAAACTTGAAGGTCATTAATTGAGCATAATTTATAGAATATAATATATATAGAGATACACCTTAGAATTATAAAAATACATAAATTTTATCATCAAGAAGATCAATAAGAGACTATCATTTTTCTCATTATTTCTTTTTGGTGCACAGTTATTCTAAATCTGTAATTTCTAAAAGGCCTGTAATATAACTTTATATAAACCAATGTGCTGTATTACCAAGTTTATATGATATATAAAGATGTTATGTAGCATTTTGTCTTACAAATTCATTGCATTGTAGTACGTATCAATCTACTGTCTGTCAAAGTACAATACCAAATATTAATTGGTAATAGGAATGAAGATATTTCTGGAGTTTATATAACATAATAGTGTAAGAAAAGATGTGGGACAGATCTAAGAATTCCTTAATCTCGTTCAAATTTTACACTTAATACAACCAGACTTTTTATATAACTTAGGTTATTCTCTCACTTGGAAATTAGGAACACGAATTATTTGAATTAAAAATGTAAAAAAAAAGTATCCAATATTCTTGTTATAGTAAATATGCAGGGTTTTTTTTTGCATTGTTTGTACTTTAATAATGACAGCAAGGGGAATTATCAAATAGTTATTAAAACTATGGACTATCTGTTGTACAAATGAGGTCAATCTGTACAAATTGACAGGAATGTTGTAGGTTAAAACATCAAATCATACAATGATGCTGTTGACATAACTTATTTTGAAACACACACAAGACCAACATGATAAATATAAGTAAAAATTCTGGTAGGTTATAAATCAAACTCTCAACAGAGGTTACCTCTTAGGAGAGGATGAATTACAGACTGATTTCCCAATGGGTACACCAGCTTCTACTTTATTTGAATTGCTTAAATTTCAACAATATTAACATATTATTTATTTTATGTTCAGGCGTACATGTGCAGGTTCGTCATGTAGGTAAATTGCTTGTCATGGGAGTTGAGTGTACAGGTTATTTTGTCACCCAGGTACCACGCATAGAACCTGATAGTTAGATTTTTGATTCTCTTCCTCCTCCCACCCTCCGTCCTCCTGTAGGCCCCAGTGTTTGCTGTTCTCTTCTTTGTGTCCATGTCTACTTCGTGCTTAGCTTCCACCTATAAGTGAGAACATGCAGCATTTGGTTGTCTGTTCCTATGTAAGTTTGCTTAGGATAATGGCCTTTAGCTCCATCCATGTTCCCACAAAAGACATAATCTTGTTCTTTTTAATGGATACGTAGTATTCCATGGTGTATATGTACCATATTTTCTTTATCCAATCTACTTTTGATGAGCATTTAGGTTATTCCATATCTTTGTTATTCTGAATAGTACTGCAGTGAAGTTACACATGCACATATCTTTATGGTAAAATGATTTACATTCCATTGGGTATATACCCAATAATGGTATTTCTGGGTCAAATGGTACATAGGTTTGAAGTTTTTTGAGAAATTACCACACTGCTTTCTACAATGGCTGAGCTAATTTACACTACCACCAGCAGTGTATAAGCATTCTCTTTTCTCTGCAACCCTGCCAGCATCTGCTACTTTTTGACTTTTAATAGTGGTCATACTAACTGATGTAAAATGGTATTTCATTGTGATTTTAATTTGCATTTCTCTGATGATTAGTAATGTTGAGTTTTTTTTTATGTGCTTGATAGCCATGTGTATGTCTTCTTTTGAAAAGTGTCTGTTTGTGTGATCTTTGCCCACTTTTTAATGGGGTGGTTTGTTTTTTGCTTGTTAATTTATTTATGTTGCTTGTAGATTCTGGATATTAGACCTTTGTAGGATGCATAGTTTGTAAATATTTTCTCTTATTCTGTAGATTGTCTGCTCACTGTGTTGATAGTTTATTTTGCTGTGCAGAAGCTCTTTATTTTAGTTAGGTCCCTTTTTTTGCCATTGCTTTTGGCATCTTCAACATGAAATTGTTTTCAGGGACTATGTCTTTGCAGAGTCTTTTTAATGAAGGGGTAGATGATTCAAGTCATAAACTAAATCAAATTCTTCTCATATATAAGTTAAGTATATGATTATATTAATATTGACCATTTGGGGATGATTTATTCATCTTCCTTGTTTTGTACCTTGTACATAATTTTAAAAATTAGTCATTTATTATAGTCATTGTGGTTATTAAATAAGCCACAAACCACAAATCAAGAAGATGGCACAGTCCTCGTTCTTAGGAATTTATAGGTGGGGATAAAAATGATTAAAGAACAATAATAAATAGTAATCATTATTGATCAATTTTGACTACTGATAATGTCTCAGGCTTATTCAAGAAAATGAGGAAACAAAGAATTCAAACTCTACCCTCAAGGAACCCACAGTGAAGTTATGGGAGGAGACAAAATAATGTTTGAAAGGCATAGTAGGTGCCAAACCATAAAAGACCAAGAAAGTTTAGGAATTTAGAGTTTCTGTACCAATCATGTATCTTTTTTTGAGATGGAGTTTTGCACTGTCGCCCAGGCTAGAATGCAGTAGCATCATCTCTGCTCACTGCAACCTCCACCTCCCGGGTTCAAGCGGCTCTCCTGCCTCAGCCTCTTGAGTAGCCGGGATTACAGGAGTCTGCCACCACTCTCGGCTAATTTTTTGTATTTTTAGTAGAGACTGGGTTTAACTATGTTGGCCAGGCTGGTCTTGAACTCTTGACCTCGTGACCTGCCCTCCTCAGCCTCCCAGTGTGTTGAGATTACAGGCGTGAGCCACTGCACCCAGCCCTATGCATCTTAATAGTACATATATCTCCTATCTAAATAAACAAATTTATTGTAACAAAATATAAGCTTTTAGAAGGCTTATCAGTGTTTTCCACCTATTTAACTCAGTCACCATGTTGCAATGACCTTCATATACTGTAGGTCTTGAAAAATGCAAACTCTGACATGAGATCTTGGAATAAATGAAAAAAGTATCAGAATCTGGTACTAAGTCAAATCAGTAAAAAAAAAAAAAAGAAAAAAAGAAAAAAGAAAAAACTTGCTATTGTTCATTGATTTATTGGTTTAATTTTTTTATTTTATACATTTTGTTTTGGAATTAAAATATCTCTAGTTAAAACTATTTTTATATATTATGCATTCTATATATTTTACACACACACACACACACACACACACACACACACATAAAATTTGTGTTTCAGAAAGGAGACTCTTGTGTTCTAACTAAAAATACTTTGAAAAATCATCCAGAATGAAAATTCATGATAATCTGTAAAAAGGTTAGAGGATTTCAAGGAGGGGCAGATTTTAAAGTTTGAAGAAGTATTATAGGAATAGAAAAATATATTTTGGATATGTAAAATTATGATGATGGCAGGATTTCTGCTGTGGATGTCTAGGTAAAATAATGATGGCACCATTCAATCACTGAGGCAAAAATTATGAAAACAAGCCCTAGTTTAGTGGACGTGTATGCCCCTACATACTCATAATTCTAGCAGCTCAGAGAAGGACTTGATGCAAGATTAACATACCCAGAGAGGGCTGGCTAAGATGAAGTAAGAGCCAGCTGTGTCAAAAGAAGCCTTGGAATCAGTGCCTTGGCTACTCCCTATGCTCAGTTAAGACCAAGATGGGGAAAACAGGAGGTATTTGAGATGACCACTTGGGTGGGCCTCCAGGTGCACCAGAATCATCACTGGAAAGGTCTTCCATTATCTAAGGTCTCCAATATATCTCCCCCTTGCCACTTCTTTGCATAGGGGTGCAAAATCTATCCACCCTCCTTTTCCTACCTCCTGGGACTTCATGCTGCTGAAGGCTTCCCTTTTTAGTTCCTTCTAGTCCAGGACTGCATAGAGACTCCCCAGGTCCAATGGTGGTGGTGGAGGGGCTCTTTCTCCCCTCTACTACCCCAGGTCCTAGGCTTGGGCCTTGCTCTTCCTGAGCAGAGTCCTTTCTCCTGCTGCCTTGGTCCAGGTGTGGTGCTTTTGCACCTTTTGTCCCTCCCCAGAGCATCATCATCCACAGGCACTTTATACACATCTGGAGATGTTTCTGGGAAAGAGGACTGGGAGGATATAATCCAGAATTCCAGCCTTTGGTTTTTCTGTTTAAAGCAAGGTCCTTGTCTCTGACTGTGGTTGCTGAGAGGCATGAGTAAATGTCACAGGCTCAAACAAAACAAAACAAAACGAACTCTTGGTTATTTTTAGTTTGAGTTAGTACATGATAGAACTGGTCAACAAATCAAAGTGTCTAACCAGAAGCCAAAAATGAACCAAAGATATATGTCTTTTAAAAGTTTCCATGTGTTTTTATTTGCCATTATTTAAACGTTGGCTCATCTGACAACATGCTAGGAGGAAGTCACTGCATTTCAGTATCTGACACTTTCTTTATACAGGACATGACCTCTGGAGCCTCTATCACATCCTACATTCTCCCAACACTGGGGCTGGATATCTTTGTCATTACTTGGTGTTTCTATTTTCTTATATAAATCTTAAAAATTTTATTTGACAGCACTTGGTATATAATAGATAGTCCAAGTGGGCTACATGTTTCAAGAAAAATTGGAGTAAGTGTTTTCTCAATGGCAGTGTAGAATATTCCTACCTGTTTAATGTGCAGAGTGTATCTTTATTGAAAATATGTCATTGTGAACAAATTTATGGTAAAAATGCTAACTGCACTTCAGAAAAGATATATGATAAAAACTTCAATGAAATTGAACAAATAATATTTCAACAGTGTTTATTTTAGGATACAAATGAAATAATGACAATACTGTGAAATAAAATTATTTAATAATTGAAAACATAAACTCGATACCATAAATTTTAGGTGGGAAATTTAAGAAATATTGTCTACTTAGCAATGTAAGAATTCTTCACAACAAAGAATTATGTGTCCCAAACATAAAGAAACAATTCCAAAAATAATCTAACGAGTATTATTGGGGCACTTAGTTTTGCATTTACAGATGAACTTAGAGAAGTTAAAGAAAAAAGACAAACAATTTTTGATGCCTCCCATTTCAGTAATTCTTGTTATCTAATTTTACTAATAGTGTCAGTAAGTATATTATATGTGTAATAGTTTGCTAGGGCTGCTATAACAAAGTACTTCAAATTGAATGTCTTAAAAAGCAGAAATGTACTGTACCACAGTTCTGGAGGCCATAAGTCTGAAATCAAGGTGTCAGCAGGGCCATACTTACTCTGAAGGCATTAGGGAGGGGTCTGTTTCAAATCTCTCTCCTAACTTCTGGTAGTTCCTTGGCTTGTGACAGCATAACCCCAATCTTCACATGGTGTTCGCTTTGTACGTTTTTCTTTGTCCAAATTTCTCTTTATAAGATAACCAGCCATAGTGAATTTGGGTCCTCTCCTACTCCAGTATGACCTCATCTCAGATTAACTGGTTATATCAGCTGTGACCCTATTTCTAAACAAGGACTGATTCTGAGATACTAGTGGCTAGAACTTCAACATATAAATTTGGAGTACATGATCCAACTGGTAACAATGTGATTGAAAAACGTTTTGATCTAGTGACTCTCATGAGTACAACAAAAAAACCATTTACGTGTTAAGAAATGCGTTGAAAAGTCAATGTAGGCCAGTCAAAATTAAGAAGCACAACTACAACAGATGGTTACTTGTCATTGGTTGCTATTGTGGTTGGTCTGGTTATTACAATTAAATTCATGGTAATACACTTTTGAACACAGGTCTCTTTATTGCATTGTTCAGGTATCACTTTTGGGGGGTAAGATGTTAAAAATGGAATAAGTAATGGGCACATGGTCATTATCATCATTAATCAAATAGTCTTCTATGGTGTAAGTCACAGTGAGTTCAAGCCTTTGCTTGGAGAGTGTAGTAGTCTGGTGTACTATCGGAAGGTGTGATGACAGTGTTGGCATGGTACAACAAAAGATGCTTTTAACTGATGAAAGACACCAACCTGTTAATACCATTTGAGAGAAAATCCATGTCTCAGCTCACTAGAAAAAATAGGATCAAAAACTTGGCTTTTTTTATTGGCATTATAGTTCATCTGAATAAACACTTTGAATAATTCTCTGCAAATGCATTCAAAAGTAGTTACACAAATATGTACTTTAATTCATTTGGAAAGGAATAGCATGTCCAAATTTCTACACTGAAACCAGATTCCAGAAATGAGAGTGATGGCCTGAATTACTTTCCAAACATCGAAACTTTGAATACTGAACTCCTATCTCTCTCTCTACATATATATATATATAATATATATAATATATAATTTTTAAGTTCTATTTTAAATATTATGGACATGGACTGACACTTTTCAATTTGCCTTTATGGTTAAAGGATACCAGGATCAGTTGCATCTCAAAGTGAAATATAAGCCATGACAGGGATATTTATTCCTTTTAAATTTTATGTTGTTTTATTTTGAAATGAAAATACAATATTCAATTAAAACAATTTGTACACTATGATACACATTTATATGATAGTTTAATTAAACTAGGTTTTGTTTACATTTCCAGAAGTTGTTTTTCTTACCCATGGTGCATTTCAGTTATTTTTGTGCAGCCGACCTTCTCCATATATTATAGAATATATTAAAGCACAAGACTATTACTCAGTTTCAACTTAAATTGTGTACCAGACTACAATTAACTGATTATGTCAGCTAGTATTATATAGTAAATTGTGACTATCTATAAAGGTAAAGTAATTATAAACATTTTAGATGTTTTAACATATTTGAAAGAATATTCATTGTAAGAACTTACCAATTTTTGCCCGATTAAAAAGCATTCATTCATTCCACATTACTAGGCACTGTTCTTGTTATATACTAAAGTACTGCCACCTTACCAACAAGGAAGTCAAGATTTGAAGTTACTTTCTAAGACCACACAGTAAATGATGCACCCAGGATTCCAAAGCTTGTGCTTTCTGATATACCACATTGTCTCTCTATGTACTTCAATGAGTATATTACTTGTATGCACATTTGTACTTTTAAGTCTGTTTTGGACCATGGAATACTATGCAGCCATAAAAAAATGAAATAATGTCCTTTGCAGTAAAATGGATGCAGCTGGAGGCCATTATCCTAAGCAAATTAACTTGGGAACAGAAAACCACCACGTGTTCTCATTTAAAAGTGTGTGCTAAACATGGGGTACTCATGGACATAAAGATGGCAACAGTAGAAACTGGGAACTACTAGGTGGGGAGGTGGGAGGGAGACAAGGGTTGAAAAATTAACTATTCGGTACTATGCTCAGTACCTGGGTGATGGGATCGTTCATACCCCAAGCTTCAGCATCATACAATATATCCAGGTAAAAAGCCTGCATTTTACCCCCGATCTAAAATAAAAGTTGGAAAAATAAAATATTAAAACAAGATTTCTAGTTTTTTATGTATATTATAAAGTTTTGAGAAACAAAAATATGTAAGTTGCTGGAGGAGTGACTTGTCAAATTCTTGTGACAGTTTACTATACCATTTAAAAGCATAAGAGAATTGGTTTGGAGTCATCCTGTCTTTGTAACCTGAGGAGAGTCACTCAAACTCTCTAAGCCTCAGTTTCTTCTTAAGTTAAAATGAGCTTAGTCATGGGGTTGTTGTGAAGATTATCTGAGATAACGCATGTTAAAGGAGCCATTTAATAACACCTAAACATTTTTAATAAATAAGCCCTGTTACAAATTGTCTGTTATATGTGCTGTAAATATATTCTCTCATTCTGTCTTTTTGTTTTCACTTTCGTAGTGGTCTTTTTTTTGATAAACAACAGCCTCTTAATTTTTCGAAAAGACATTTTAAGTATAAAATATATAGAGGGGCTGGGCATGGTTGCTCACACCTGTAATCCCAGGTGTGAGGCCAAAGTGGGAGGATCGATTGAGGCCAGGAGTTCAAAATGAGCCTGGGTAAACATAGTGAAACCTCGTCTCTACAAAACAATTAAAAAGCTGTAAGACATGGTGGTGTGCACCTGTAGTCTCAGCTGCTCTACTTCAGAGGCTGAGAAGGGAGGATCACCTGAGCCCAGGAGTTTGAGGCTGCAGTGAGCTATTCTGCCACTGCACTCCGACCTGGGCAACAGAGCAGAACCTGTGTCAAATAAATAATACATACAGAGAAAATAACACATACGAGAACTTTACAGAAACAGTTTTCTTAAAAGGAACTCACCGTGTAACTTGCATTCAGATCTAAAAGTAGAATATAATCAGCACCTCAAAGTCTCCCTCATTCCACTTTTTCTTTTTTAAATGGAGCCTTGCTCACTGCAATCTCTGCCTCCCAGGTTCAAGCGATTCTCCTGCCTCAGCCTCCCGAGTAGCTGGGACTACAGGCATGCACCACCACACCCAGCTAATATTTGTATTTTCAGTAGAGACGGGGATTGAACATGATGAAACATACTGGCCAGGCTGGGCTCGAATTCCTGACCTCGTGGTCTGCCTGCCTCAGACTCCCAAAGTTCTGGGATTACAGGCCTGAGCCACTGCGCCCGGACCCCTCATTTCACTTCTTGCTCTCATTACCCTCAAAAGATAATCATTATCCTGAATCCTAACACCATAAAACAGTTTTATCTGATTTTAAACTTTATGTAAATGACATCATAATATAGGTACTTATTTTCTGCCTGTATCCTTTCACTCAGTATTTTTGTGTTTCAAACATTTTGATGCATGTACTTGTAATTTATTCAGTTTTATTGCTTGATTGTTCACTTCTTTACTTTTATTTGTTCATTTTTATTTTATAGAAATTTATATCAATATTATATTTTCTACCCCCTATGTTGTCAAATAACATTTAGGTTGTTTCCAGCTTAGAACTAATATAAATAGTGCTGCTATGAACTTTCTTATACATGTCTGTTGGAGAAATAATGTGTGAATCTCTCTGGGGCATATACCTATGAGTGTAATTGCCAGTTCACAATGTATGACTGCATGCAATTTTATTAGATACTGCTAAACTATTTTCCAAACTGGTTGTACCAATTTACAATCCTTGAAACTGTGTGTGTATGTTCCAGTTGCTCCTGATTCTTCATTAATATTTGGTAACATTTATATTTTTTATTTTAGTCATTTGTGTTAGTACGTACTTGTATTTGTGTTACAAATGTGTAATTCTTTGATATTCTATGAAGTTGTTCACCTTCTGTTATATATTGCCTACGTGTGTGTAGTGTGTGTGTGTGTGGTGGTTATTAAGGTCCTCAAAAGTTCCCTCATACCTTGTCCCAGTTGATTCCCCCCTACCTCTCTTAGAGGTAGTGATTCTGATTTTGATCTCCATAGGTTAGTTTTATAAGTTCTTAACCTTGCTCTAAAAAGAATCATGTGGTTTATATATCTGACTTATTTGGCTCAACATAAGACCCTCGCAATTCTTTCATGTTGATATTTATGAAAAATGTGTTCTTTTTTATTGGTGAGGAGTATCTTAGTATGTCCATTATTTGTTTACCTATTACTTGTTACGAGCATTTGTTTATCTCCTCACCTATTGATTATAAATTTGTGTTGTTCTCAATTTGTGGCCATTATGTTTACAATAATTTCTTTGTAGGAGTTCTTTATTGTATCTAGATTAACTCTGTCCAACAGAACTTTATATGTTGTTCAATATGGTGGCCACTAGTCCCATTATGCAGCGCTTGAGATGAGGGTAGTAGGACAGAGGAACTAAATTTTTAATTTTGTTTAATTTTAATTTATTTAAATTTTAATATAAATTGGTACATGGCTAACGGCTACAGGGACAATACATGTCTAGGTTGCCATCTTTTTTCTAATACGTGTAATGTAAAAGATTTTTCTCCCAGTTAGTGGCTTGTTTTTTCAAATTTAACAGTGTCTTTTCATGGATAGAGTTTTAATTTTGGAAAACTCCAGCATTAATACTTGATAATTTTCTATTTGTTGCTACTCTATGGTTGTTAAATTTATTTTTTTTATGTTGACCCTTTTTCTGGGAGCTACTGCTGAATTCGCCTATTTATCTAGTAGATTTTTGTTTTGTTTTGCTTTTTAGGTATTCTTTCAGATTTTCTGTACATACAATCATGTCACCTACAAATAGATTTAAATCACGGTAGAAAATGTTACTACTCAGGTCTCATCAGGACCTATTGAAATCAAACAAATATATAATGTAATAAAAGCATTAAAAAGAGAACATATATTTCCCTAATTCAGTTACAAGTAGAGTTTGAATTCTGATTTTTAAAATTTACTTGAAAGGATATCAAACCAGTTCATCAAATCCTTTGTGTGTCATCTAATAGCTGTTTTGTGTCAGTTATTCAAGTCTCTCCCAGTAATAGGTCTCAAAGACACAATACAGAAATGTGCTGAGTTTGTAGAGTCTCAGAATAAGCCCAAAAGTATGCTCCAAGTGAGTGAAGACCCTTGACATGAGAAGATTATACGAGAACATAATAAAAAGAGCTGTAGCTAGGGCATTTACAAGAGCTAGACTGACACATTAAATCTCTTGAGGCCCTGAGGAGAAGTGAGAGTATCAGCTAAGAATCTTTCTGGGTTACAGCTTTCTCTCATATAAAGAACATTATTAAAAGGAGATAGGGTTAACAGGTAAATTGGTTTAAATAATTAAGGCTAATATATCTGAATAATTAATTGCTAAATAATGGTACAGACTTCTAGTTTTATAGAACTCAAATCAATTCTATTTGCATAGCCTTATATCTGTGAACTCCAAACTTTAAAAGCTGGTAATCTGAGAAATGGATATTTTAAATTTCTTCTTGATATTAAATAAATGCCTACATATGCTTATAGTATAAGCTGTAGGGCAGAAACTGAATCCTTTTCCACTTAAACATTATAGCAGATGCCTCTAGAAAGACCATAAAAATAACTAAAATATATGATGCTGTAATGTCCAGTATTAAGCTGCTGCTGATTCTTCAAGTAGTAAACAGTGAAGAATAAGGTGTGTAGCTTTTGAAGTGACAAGAGCTATATGTAGCCACTGGAGTAGTATTTAGAAAATATCTGTTCCGTGTACTACAGTATGTTGGTGTGTCCCATATATTTCCTCTGAAAGCGTATCAGTGTGGGTAGAGCCTGTGAAAAGAGGGGAGAGTGGGGCTGGATCTAGCTGGTGAGGAGGCAAAAAGGGCTTTATAGACAATGATGAGGAGAGTGGGCCTTATTCTACATATAAAGAGAAGCCAAAAAAAAATGATTTTATTGGTGGAATAACATGACCGAGTTGGATTTGGAGGATGCATCTTTCTGCAATACAGAATCAATAATGCAGAGTAGACAAGAGAACAAGAATCAAGTTTTAATACAGGGCTGCTGAATTTAACCCTTTGAACAATGCATGACAAACTAGTAGAACTAAATTTATTCAGCAGGAGAAAAATCTAATAAAATGCCTGTGGGTTATAAAACTGCAATAATTGCTTAAAGCTAGTTATACCTATAAAATCACTGGTTAAGCTACTGGGACTAGTTCACTGGAAACTCCTACGGGTGGTGTCCAACTTTAAGAGTATTAAAATTAGGAATGATTAAGCCCAATTCAGTTGCTAAATTAATAGCAGTCTAGTGAGATCTGTAGTAGTAAAATATTCATCAGGTTAAAAAAAAAATAAAGTTCAAAGGACAATGAAGTTTTGGCAATCGGTTATTTATTTTAGAATATTAAAGTGGAAGTCTGAGTCTCCAAATGTATTTTATTAAGGTATTTTCATTCTGAATTAATGTTGATTATCATTAATTATGTTAACACACCATTTTCCAAACTTTATGTGCTTTATATCATAGTTTTCATATATTATAGTTTCAAAAAATTAAAGGAAAATACCTACCATCTTTAGTACTACAACATGCAAAGGTAACAGATTCTGTTTTCTTTCCCTAATACTTTTGTAACTTTGAAAGGCACATTTAAACCCTCCATGCCACCATATCTGAATTTCTAGAATGAAGTGTTTACTCTGGGGAGTATGATTAGGGTGAAAACAAGAGAGAGATTTTACTTTTACTTTACAACTTTCAGAATTGCTCGAACTTACAAAACAAATATAGCAAACCCCAGCAATATTAAAAATTCAGATTGATAATGTGATTTTTTTCCACGAGTTTCCATTAATCATCTGTCTCCTTTCTCAAATAATAGTGGGCTAAATTTTTTAACTGTTAGATGTGGGAAATAGGTACATAGAAAGTGAGTCCAGACAGGAAAACAGCAGGCAGCCCCTTTTTGGGAAGGAAGAAGAAAATGGCAGTTCTCCTTAACCCTCATATTCCCTTGGATCAAACCCCAGGCACATAGAAAATGTACACATATTAGCCATAAGATTTTTAAAAATGTTCGCTGTGCTAGAAATCACAGAGCCACAGGACTTGATTCAGCTCCATGTCTTGAATTAAAATGAACAAGTGCTAGGTAGTGCAAAGTTGTATTTTGGATCAGGACAGAAATAGTAGGCGCAGGTTGACCCTACAAACACCTAGCTGGTTAGTTGTGTTGACTCATTTTGGTAAACTTGAAATAAAGCAACTCTGCATGTTATACAATCGAGATTTTTGGACTACATTTAACACATTACTGTGGGGGTTTCCTTTAATTATATAATAACCTTTTGTTCAGATGAAGAAATTAGACAAGATGCTATCTATGTTTCTTTCCGTTGTTAACCCATTTCTGGTTTACTATATAATCTGTGCCCAGATTTTCATTCCTGGCCTATAATAATTTGGTTTTTGGTTTTCTTCATGTCCCAGGCATGTTAAAAACTGCTAAATTTTATATGAGCTGTCAGATAATCTTTTTTTGACTGGCTAATCCAATTTATTTAATATTTTTAGAAGCTGCTTATAAACAGATATTCTTTATATGAATATTTGACCTATGTTGCATGTATACTTGTATAAGCCATAATTACTTGATGGCATTAGAAAGGAAAGTCATCTAACTACCCTCATTCTCATTCTATATGCACAAAGTAACCTGATTACAATTTGACTTTGTTAATAGATACGAAAAGTTCATTGGCAGCAATGATGAAAATCCAATTGACTAGTATGGTAGATATTATGGCCACTCAGCAAAATTTCTTTCTGGACACAGAAAGAATTGTACTTGTCTGCCTCCTTTGATGTTACAAGTGGTCATGTGGCTTGCTTTGGCCAGTGAAATTTGAGTTGAAGTGATATAAGATTTGCGTTTAGCTAAGGCAGTTGGGGAAAGTATCTGTTGATATGGAAAGTGCCAGAAGTTTAGAGTGGCCTGGAATGCTAGATGCTGCCTTGGAGAGATACCTGGGCCATGTTGAAATTTATGTGAGAAATGAACTCTTATGATATACCACTGAGATTTTAGGTTCTGATTACAGCATACAGTAGCATATCCTGACTCATGCACTTGAAACTTTTTTGATAACATTTTAAAACTATCCATTAATATAATGTTATGTTTTTTTATTTTTAAAAGTGAGGCCCCTTGGCTGGGCGCAGTGGCTCACGCCTGTAATCCCAGCACTTTGGGAGGCCGAGGCGGGTGGATCACGACATCAGGAGATCGAGACCATCCTAACTAACACGGTGAAACCCGGTCTCTACTAAAAATACAAAAAAATTAGCTAGGCGTGGCTGTATGCGCCTGTAGTCCCAGCTACTCGGGAGGCTGAGGCAGGAGAATGGCGTGAACCCGGGAGGCGGAGCTTGCAGTGACCCGAGATCGTGCCACTGCACTCCAGCCTGGGCGACAGACCGAGACTCTGTCTCAAAAAAAAAAAAAAAAAAAAAAAAAAAAGAGGCCCCATGTCGGGGGGTTGTGGGGAAGGGGAGGGAGAGCATTAGGAAAAATACCTAATGCATGCAGGGCTTAAAACCGAGATGACGCGTTGATAGGTGCAGCAAACCACCATGGCACATGTATACCTGTGTAACAAACCTGCACGTTCAGCACATGTATCCCAGAACTTAAAGTAAAATTTTCAAAAATGAGACCCCCGAATTAAAGTGTGATTGTGTTATACAATATACTTCTATATATTTTATATATGCTTTATGTGAAATGTATAAAATTATATTGATTCAGAGAATTTTGGGGGTTATCATCACCTAAATTTATAATATTTAGTATTCATTTCACTCAGTATATTTTTATTACTTTGTTCTCATATTTCTATTAAGTACAATTCTGATATTAATACAGCTTTTTTCAAACCAAAGTAACTCCTCACAAGCAATTACTGTATTCTTTTGCAGCAATACACCTATAAAACTAAAGACTGGAAACATGATGTTATCTCAGTGTTTTCTTTTCAGTAATGAAGCTTTCCCCAGAGTTTTACTCTTGAGCTTTTGACACTAAACCCAGAAACTGAGCGCTATAGCAAATTCTCAATAAGATCATTATCTTACATATAAAGCTACACAGTATTATTACTTTAATATAAACACATATGCTTTTTAGTACTTTCTATCTAGATGGCTTAATTTAAGTACCCACATATTGCATGCCTCCTAATTGCACTTTAATATTAAATCCCTACATGGAAAGAATGCACAAAATAATGCTAAAATATGAAGCCTATGCACATATGGTATCAGGGCTCTATCTCAGACATTATATTATTGGGCTTAGTTATAGTACATGAAGGAAGACAGAACCTGAGAAAGTTAAAATTTGTGTAAATTGGAATAGGGGAATTGTGTAAAATAGAATTAGAAAAATATCTAATATGGGGTTCAACACTCTTGAGCCCTTGGGGACTTTGGAAATAGAGCAAAAAAAATGGAACATGGAACATTTGTGAGATTTCACACATTTAGAAGTTTTACATAAAATTAGTGATTCCTTCTTTTCCTTCTGAGTAGAAAGATGATTAAAATCTGGCTTTCATCTTAACATGATCATCAAACCGAAGACATGAGTATGCTCCTATTGATTTGAAAACTTTTTTATTTGTAAAGAGAATCAGGGATGGCTATTGAGGGCCAGGGGCAGAAACTCACCTCCCATCTTCCCAGATCTCCTTAGGTCAATGAATGTCTGAGGGCCTAAGTGAAGTAGCTTGTAGTGACAGGGACATAGAAACTCTCCATGCTTGAAAGGCTTTGTGAAAAGATGGAGTCAGAGAGGCTAAGGTAGGATGAGGGATGAGTGTTTAGGTTTGGCTGAGGAAGTCTGTATGAGGCCTTCTTATCAGAGCTCTGGGCACCACTGGAATTGAGGGAGGTAGCACAATAGAGAATGGGGTTAGGGTGGGCTAATTAGGGCAGCACAAACCCACCTCAACTGTTCACAATAGTTCACTAGATTTAGCAAAAATGTTCAGAGGCAGACACAGGAGTCACAGAAAAGGAGAAAGAAGAGAAAACAAAAGGAATCAGTGACAAACGAGAGGGTAATGTGGACACATATCATCCCATTTAGAGCATTCTATGTGGGAGAGCTGGAAGGAAAGGGATGTATGGTTTACTTGTCCATTATTTCAGCACATATCTATTAGAGCCTATTAATGTGGTTTGGAGTAATAGTTAAGAATTTTGGCTCTGAAGCCAGGTTGCCTGGTTTGATATCCCAGAACCACTAACCAGCTGTGGGGCCTTGGGGCAAGTTAATTAAATTTTCTCTGCATCAGTCCCCTTATCTATTAAATGATGATAATAAAGTGGTACCTAGGGTACCTAGGTTGGTGTGATTATTAAATAACATAAACACACTGCTGGGTATACAATAAGTAGTATGTGCTGCAGGTACTCATACTACTTTTTTTATAAAGGCCACTTCTCCAGAAGGAAGTAAAACATGAGATGGGTAGATACAAGCCCCTTAGTACAGATCTATTTTTATCACGTGGATGCTATGAATATCAATATTGATTGTTTCTATTTTGATTTTGAGTTTGGGAATCTCAGGGAATATTTATTGAAATTGATATATTCTTAATACAATTACTAATTTTAAATTATAATTCTTATATTTCTTCACTTTGCATTCTTCATAGATATACTCTTTCTGTTAGATAATTCATTTCTTTAAGCTTCTTAAAAGTATTTTTGGGGAAAAGCGTCATGTTGGTTTTGGCTGGTATAGAAGGTTGGTGGTGGTCACAGTGAAAACATGCTTAGGTATTAGAGACAGAACTTGAGAAAATTAAAAAGCTTTGCCAATCAAGCAAAGGAAACAAACAAAATGGGGTTAAGTGCTAGTGAAAATATCTGAAGAGCACGTGGTCATAATGATTTTGGAAAATTATTCTGGCATTATGCTTAAGAAGTAGAAAGGATAAGGGACTGGAAGCAGAGAGACCAGTTAGGATGTAAAAGACTGGGTCTGAAGTAATGAAAGACTAGTTTATGGAAGCTTTGTAAGAGTAAGGAGAAGGTGGTAAATATGATGAGATGAAACTGATAGAAGTTGGGAAAAATGATTGAATAATTGAGACAAGGAAATGAGGGTGGTCAAACATGAGATAGAATACTTTTTCCAGTAATAAAGACAAGCAGGCATTTTTGGAGAGCTTACTAAAGGCACATCAATGCATTCTCAGCTATGCAGATAATTCTGATTTTAAGCTTTGTACTTTGAGCAATTACAGAGATAAACAGAGTTCTGTGAAATTAATAATAAGGTCCTTATTATTACCATGTGAGTTCCTCATCTTATGCCTGTGTGAAAACCACAAAAGTGGGGAGAATTTGAAGAACACAGGAGAAATCCCCCCAAGGTCTGAAAGACAATATTCATGCCCAGTTGCACTAAACTCATATATTTTTGTATTAGTTTTATGTCAAAGAGGACTAATAGCATTGGTTTTCAAGCCTCCTTTGGATCTCAGTGAGGTTTCGGCAGCAATTCCTCAAGACCTCTGAAGTGGGACTAGGTTAGGGCAGAACAGGTAGGGCTCTGGATTGCTAATTGCCTCTTTAGAGCTAAGCCATTCATCTGTTTTATTTTGAGGGGTCTCCACTGTAAGATCCTGTTTGAAAAAACAGTTCCCTGACTAATAGGAAATGATGGCTTTTTGGTATCTGTAATACTTGCATACAATTATGTTAAGGTTAACTATATAGCAATATCTTTCTCATCTTCTAGCATGAGTTATTTAGTTCTTATATAAATTTCTGAGTCAAATAACTTCATTTGGATATTGATTTGAATAGTATTTGGATTTGATGGTGTGTAGGGAAAATTGGATTCAGGCTTCCAGAGCCCAAAGCAAATGGAAAAGTAAGAGGTCCTCATCAAGCCTTCAAATTCCCCAGGCTTCTGCTCTGGTGAGTTACATATCATGCTCTGGGCAAGGTCAATTAGCCCATGACATTTTCATAGACATGATTATTCTGGAAGCATCTCAGGCATATCTTTATTTTCTCAGGTCTCAAGCCAGTATATCTTGAAGTACATCATTACTTCATTACAGTTTCTGCAGACATTGCAATGGGAAAATTCAGGAATAAGAGGCATTTTCCTTTGACATTGAGATGGTCAGTCCTGAGAAAGGTTTTGTCAAGGAAAAATATTCTGTGGTTGTGAAAAAGATGTAGAGTATAGAGACTGGTGTAACATTTCAGCAGATACAATTTTATAGTCTCTAATAAATACCTGAACGACTTTGAGATAAGAGATTAAAAGAGGTGATATTCTATATTAGTTATCTATTACTACATAACAAATTACCTAAACATTTAGTGGCTTAAAACACAATACTTTCTTCATGTCTTGTCTCTCGTGGTTTCTGTGGGTCAGAAATAAGTATAGGTCATAGTAAAGACGGCTTGTTTCTTTCAGAACATTTTTGGCTTCAGCGGGAAAAGTTGGAATAATCTGAAGACATATCACTTACATATCTGGTAGTTGATGATGGCTGTCAGCTGAGACCTTAGCTGGAACTGTTGCCTAGAATTCATTAATGTTTTTTCCATGTGGTGTGGTCATCGTCACAACATGATAGCTTGGCTACAAAGGCCAGCATTGAGAGGGAAAGAGAGAGAACCATATCACCTTTCATAATCTAGCCACAAAACTTTTGGAGAGTTACTTCTATCAAATTCTACTTAAGCCAGTTACAAAGATTCCCACAAGTTCAAGAGGAAAGAACGTGAACCCCATCCCTTGATGAAAATGTGTTACTACTGTCACATTTAAAAAAATGTGGGATAAAATATGTATAGGTGCACCTATCTTGGTACAATGTAATCTACCACATAAGAGAACTAAAGAGAATGATGAGAAATGAAGAAAACATCATTGTGCTTTACCCTGGGGTACCAATCCAAATTTTCCTCCTACCAGTTCTCAATCAAATGAGAAAGATATGCAGAAGTCAGCTTGATCAAGCATAAAGCTGCATTGGAAAATACAGGTCAAAACCTAAATCCAAATGGTTTTTCCATTGAGATAAATTTACCAACCAATTCATAGAGCTAAAAAAACTTACCCCAGTGAGTTTTTCCTCCCTCACAGCAATAAGGGCAGAGTATGTGGGAAGAAAAAAAATGAGAAAGAAAAAATAAATGTACATATCTAGCCAAGGTATATTTTCTTTATTCTCTGGAATCATCTTCAATTGAGTGCACTTGCAATACTGCCAGATACAAAATGGAATCGAGGGCAGGCAGAGTCTTAACAGGTGTTGGTACAAACGTAGAGCTTCAAAGGGGCTTGCTTTCGGCTGCCAAGAGGATCGATGCAGATGTACGCTTTGGCTTCTTTAGACTGAAATGGCCTAAATTCTCTTTCTTGAGAAAAGTTTGTGAATTTATTCCATGTTAAAACCTACCGTTATTTGACCAGCAAGGAAAGCATTTCTCCCTTAGAAATGGTCTCTTGTCATGAAATATTCAAACAAAAGACGGGCAAGGTTTTGAATTTTAATGATTCTATAAAGCACACTTTGTGCTGTGTTTTTGGTTTTTTTGTGTTGTAGTTGTTGCCTTCAAGAGCTAGACTTTCTAATTCATGTCTCTCTTTCTCCTGTCTCACTACTCTGAGTGGCTTTGTGAAGCTCAGGCTTGAGGCTTTCATTCTTGATAGGACTGTGTCTTTTCCAGTAACCTAGGTAAATCACCTGCAGCTGTGAACACTCTTCACAGAAGGTTAAATTTATTCCACGTTGTAGAGTACAATCTCATCTCTGTAAATAATTTTATTATGTTCCTTCATAAACATTTTGGTAGAAGAAAATTCTTGGTTTAGCTCAATAACATATTATACTTTCCCTGCCCCACGAATTAGATTGATTATGGTGGCATGTGAGATTGATAATACATAGATCTGTGTTATGACAGCCATTGTTTTAGTGCCAAGCTGAAGAGGAATGCTTCCTTAAATGTATCATTGTATAAAATATTGACCTAGAGAACTTCATTATTCAAGCTGGAGAGACAGTCACTACTTAACAGTAATAAACTGTTTCTGTGTTACATTGAGAATACTTCGGGAAATATGAGAGTTGTCAAATCTCTTGAAAATCCTGTCTTTATAGTACACATGACACTAAAGCTATAGCTGTATTTTCTGCTAATAAAAGCAAAGGCACAGACAGATGTGAAGGATATCACAGCACACTGACAAGAAACTAAGAAAAATGAATACCTGGCTGAGGAGTCAGAAAGACACAGGCCAATGACCTTGGGAAGCTTTACTCTTTTGAGATATTTTTGTTCTTATAAGGAGAGCAACATAATGCTGCATTAGTGTAAAAAATACAATAAACCTGAGGCTCTAAACTGAACACATTTTATGAAAAATATCCTGAAGTGTCTCTTAACAAAAAAATCATGTGAGATAACATAAAAATAAAAGATGCTGTATGCCAGCCAGAATATTTTTCAAAAGACAATTTAGGAGGTTCCAAAAATGATATACAGAAGTGCAAATTTTTTTTTAAATGACAGTTTGAACCAAGTTGACATTTCTTCCATTTATTAAAGAAAAATCTTTCAATTAACCTTAATGGTCTCCTCCTCCCTATTGTGGCTAATGAAGATATTCCCCTAATTTTAAGAAAACTAGTTTATATATATATATATATATATATATATATATATATATATATATAAACAGTTTGCATACCTCTTTCGAATTGGTGTCATAGTAACTTATTTGTCTAGTATCTAAACTACCAAAATTAAAGAACATCAGAAAATTAGCATATAAGAAAAATGCTAATTAGTTCAGTATGACTACTCATCCTGAAGTACCTTGTTAATAATTAAAGAATATTAATTTATTTTGTTTTATTTTGTTCTAAGTTATGAAGTTTAGACGCCTGTGGCAATGCTCAGTTATTCAGGACATCAAATTGAACAGAATACCAATAGATAATTCTATTTTTAAAATTTTTTCAGAAACCTATAGCTACTGGTTACGTTTAGGATAAAATTTTATTTAAAAAGAGTAATACCTTTAAGTAGCAGTGTAAATTATGAATTTATTTTAAAATGACTATGGAAAACTAACAATGATATTTCAATTTTCAGGTGCTGTTTTATTTTCTGAAGTTTAGATATAGTTAGACAAATTTTTATTTTCCATTAGGTCGTATAATTATTTTACTTTATTATCATTAACATTTTAGAATATAAAAAGGCATAGTTTCACTAGATCACCTGCATTGTCTTCAAAAGCTCTTAAGAAAAATTGTGATCATATAGGGAAATTTAGACATAAATACATATTTGTGTAGAGAGAAGGAAGGGAAGAGGTAGGGAGAAGGACACATTTTAAAAGAGAGAAATAAGTGACATCATGTTCTAATGGAGACCAGCAAAGGTAAGATATCAAAACTTGGTTTGGGCTGTTTTTTAACTTTACTATATTAACTAATTAATACATGATATATATGTACCCTGTGTCTTTAGAATTCACTGTAAATTAACTAATAAGAAATGAGGAGCTCCTGTCTGGGGCTCTTGCATAGTTGTAGAATGATCCATTTTAAAGACCCGACTCAGTAGTTCTGAGGGCTCCTAAGAAACCTTTGCTCATGGCCTCCTCGGTGGTGAGAATAGGCAGGGTGGTCTCTTTTTCCTCACACTTTCCCCCTTGGAAGTTGATTAAGTATTTGTATGTCAAAAGAGTTTTATAGATTTTATGCCAATGAAATAAAAAACCACTGAAGTGAAAACAAAGTGATCAATTGAAGTATATGCTATTAATAGTTTTTTCAATGCCTCCTAGATGCAAGTCATTAAGAAAAGTATCTACAAATAATTGGAAAACATGAAAGCAAGACTTTCTGGGATAAACAGCCATGTGGTTAGCTATTGATGAGTTATCAAGAGATGATCTGCTTGCAGGGCATAAGAATCTAATGCTCATCAGTGAAGAACATGATTGCCTTAAATGATCTTTTGTCTTGGTGTAATTTGACCATCTTATATAAAGCATGCATTATAGGTCCATATCTTTACTTTTTTTGTGTTATCACACTATCAGTTATATATAAATAATCAAATATTTTTGCTATCAAATAAGACACTAATGTAATTATAAATGAAGTCAATTTGGTGAAGTAAATGGAAGACTTTATGTTGTACTGAATAATGTTCATTTATAGTTGAGATGTGGTTAACTCCTAACATGGAAATTATACTTGAATTCTGGTTGCTCCAACAAAGCCAAACATATCTATATAGTGAATATTGTGTTCTATTAGAATGGATTCCAAACCATACTTCATTTTTAAGCCACCATTCTGGTTTTTAATCTTATGATAAATAGAATGCTGTTTAGTCACTAGAGATGCTGATATTGAGTTCCAGGCAGGTGTGAGGTATCCAATGGCAGTGAAATAAGCAACCTGTGCATTACTGGGAGGTTCAAGATGAGATGCCGGCAAATCATAAAACTGGAAGTTTCCCCATTCATCTTCTAGCCAGAAAACAAGCTTTCCTCAACTACCTTTCTACCGAGTTACTTGACTTAAAATAAAACAATCAGCCTTGGTTCTGGAAATTTTTTTTAGCAATAGAAGTATTGCATCTTGAAATGGCTGCTGGCTATAAGTCTTAAAATGCATTGCAGATGAGGGAGTAAAAATAAAGCACATTAACAGATATTTTCTCTGTATTCATACAGGCTAATTCTAGTGCTCCTGTCTCAGATTTTGTATTGTTTGCTTTTCGGTTTTGTAGTTGTCATTTTTTTTTTTAAGATTATCAGTCAAATAATTTTTTTTTTGAGATGGAGTTTTACTCTTGTTGCCCAGGCTGGAGTGCAATGACACGATCTTGGCTCACCGCAACCTCCACCTCCCGGGTTCAAGGGATTCTCCTGCCTCAGCCTCCCGAGTAGCTGGGATTACCGGCACTCACCACCATGCCTGGCTAATTTTGTATTTTTTAGTAGACACAGGGTTTCTCCATGTTGGTCAGGCTTGTCTCAAAAAATAAATATTTTTAGAAGTCTACCTTATGAAGTTATGTAATTGGATACTTACTAATTTCCAATCCATTCCTGCACTTCCTTGGCACATGTAAACACTAAAAACCATTCCAGAAAGAGACCCTTGTTAAAGGTAAAAAAGACAGGACTTTTTTTTGTTTTTCTCTACCCATAGGATACAGAGCCCTATTCTCTCCTCTAGCAACAAAACCTCAGGCCTTGAAGGACATCCGCCTATTCTGAGAACCAAGCATACAACGAAACAAGATCACTGTGACTGAGGGTGAGGTGAGAGGAAAACTAGGGAGTGAATAGAGGTAAAGGGATGGATTACTCTTGAGAGAAGTGAGAGAGAGAGAGCGAGGGAGAGCAGACAGAGTCCATGGAATGCAATTGAGACACTACCCGTAGATCTTTACTTAATGTGACTTTATAGCTTGGAAGTCATGATACAAACCCATAATTACACATTGTTTTATGTATTCGTTTGGTTTTCATACACAGGATTGATATTTTATTAACATCTTTTGATTATAGACTATACTCTCCAACATTTAGCACGAGGTGCTAAGATTAGATAAATACAATTTTGTTTGGATGAGGGAAGAAATGAAGTAGTTTAGAATGTAAAGTTATGAAGTAAGGGTTGTCAGGAAGAGGTGAACATGCATTAACTCCCTTCTTTTCTTCTTATATCTTTCACTGGATTTCCTTTCCCACATGAAGTTGAAACTGACAAAGATGTATGCAACCTATTAACCTGTTAAGATGAGCTGCATGAGATAGTGTTCTTAAATCAGAACTGTGGAGTGTAGCATCTGGTACTTCAGAGCCTTGAAAGACTGAAATTGTTACCATTAATACAGGCAAATGTGCAACTCATATAAACAAGTATTCTCAGATTGGTGTGTAAATGAAAATGCCAATTTACTGATTTGTATTGGTAATCAGCCTGCTATAATGATAAAACATTGGTGTCCAGTGATCAGGGAATCCTGTTCCAAGAATTGAGGCAATTGAAAAACTTAATAGTGAAAAACCTACTCAGTGTATATGGCACTAGGAGAATATCTATTTTCACTCCAGCTGGCAGCCTAAAGTAGGATTTCCAAACCAGAGTACTTTGGGAGTATGTGTCAGTATGTGGCAAAACCATGAGATAAACATGGTGCATTGCCTTAGAGTGCCAATTTCACTACAAGATTATATTTATTTTTATCAGGAATTGTTAAGACATTTAAACATATTTATATATAAACAAACACAATTATGTTATAGAATATGCAGAGGAATGCAAAATGCAAGTAGGCATTTTTAGATAAAACACACAAATTCTTTTGTAGGAAGCTTCAAGCTGGACAAAGAGGTGCAGTGCAGGCAGGATTGTGCAAAAAGAGCTATTTCCTCTCCTTTTAGTAAATGCTGGAGGAAAGTTTGTAAAGTATCTGCTGGGTGAATTGATACCCTACTCCACAGAGAGGTAGGAGATACATCTCCATAGTGAGGGAGACACACTGACATATCCTTTCCCCTCAACACATCTCTGGGCAGACTCCTTGCTGACCATTGTCCATTTGAACTCATCTTTACAGCCTCATTCATTCTTTTTCAATACACTTTCATAACTTTTCTAAATTTATAGCTTGTCTTACATTGATTACATTTTAGGTTGACTGCTTCCTGATGATATATAAAGGGCACCTTAATCTCATGAATTACCTGTTTCTAAATCACAATGCAGACTGAGTTACTTTATGAAAGGTTTTCTGGCTCCATCTCTATTATGTGGATTTTGATCAACAATGATTACCTGGATTGGACCATTTTGCCCTGAGTGTTTCTATATTTTCCTCACCCTTGTCTTAACTGTGTTTCATCCTAGGTTTTTTAGATAACATTTCTTTTCAGTTTTTATTCTTTGTTTATATTCAATGATATACTTTTTGCATAATACTTACTTTTAAAAGTTTAAATAAGACCTTCTAAAGAAAAACTAGACATGTTAATCTACATAGGTAACTGTTTAAATTAAAAAATATTATTTTTCAATCTTTGTGAAATCAAGCATTATATGATCAAAATTTACCAAATCATAGCCTAGAGGCTAACAGCTGCATGAGTTCAATGAATATTATTCTTTGCTGTCTTTGTTTTGTTTTATTTTTTCCTTAGACTTTTTTATGGCTTAAATTATGACTAAAGTAATTGTATAAAGGCAAGTAAGGTCAGTGAGAAAAGATGATGGGAAAGAAATCACATGGTCAATTGTGTGTCTCTACAAAAACTAATATTCTAGCTCCTATGTCCACCCTTACCTCTTCCACCGTTTACATTTTATTTATTTACTCTATTTTTATGTCACTTGTCTCTTCTAAAACCAAATTAGGTATTTGTTTCTGTTTATTTTCAATATTCTTATTGAAATTTAAGTTACAAGAGAATAAGGACTTTGTCTTGTTCACTCTGTTGTTACCACCTAGAATAGTACTTGATGACTCTCAGTATATATACATATACATATATATATATATATTTAACTTCAGCACTGTTGAAATTTTGAGCTGGATAAATCTTTGTTTGGGTTAGGGGGCTGTCCTGTGTGTTGTAGGTTGTTTAGCAGCATCCATGGCCTCTGCCTTTTCATGTCAGTAGCACCCCCTTCTCCAGGTTGTGATAAGCAAACATTTATCCATACATTACCAAATATTACCAGGAAGAAAGGATGTGGCAAAATCACCCCTGATTAAGAATTGTTGGCTTGACAAAATCGGAAGTCACATGGATCTAATCCTATTCTCCTTCCCTTGTAAAGACAAATGAAAAGCAGAACCAAAGGACTTCATTTACATGACCAAGTGAAATATATTGATAGACAATCTACTTTTCTTGAAGATAGAGGTGACATAGGTCAGGAATGTCACCAAGGCAATCCAAACCACATATGCAGATTGAAGATTAAGTTGGATAGAATGATTTTGAATGTTAGAATTCCTGGAGTGCCACAGCTCTTCATTTGTCACAGAGGTGGTGCTACAGCAGGATTAGCTGTGACTATTTTAGCTTCATTTGTTTTCTTTTTAGTTGAACCATTGCAAATAGCTCAAGATTAGACCAAACAGATATCACTTGCATTTTGCCTCAGGATTTTCATATTTATTTAATCTAAGGGCAGATAAATCTACTCAGGAACTTACTTACCTATATTAATTATAGTTGCTATTTTAATAAATAGTTGATTTAAACATTTTTTTCTAGAATAATATACTTTCCCCCTTATTTTCTTCATCGTTTTCCTTAACTCCTAGGGAGAAATTTATCATTCACTTATGTTCCATTAATTTCTATAACTCACCAGGCAGAGGTAAGACTGTAGATATTTGTAAGTTACCCAGGGATCAAAAAATTTAGCTCTTCTCTTGAAATTTATCACAGGAAAACATTAAGTTTGGGCAACACTCAACACTGTAAAACTAAAAAAGTAGAATTAATTTGCTATTCTTTAGTCTTATGGAAACACAATTACTGCTATCATGTATATATTTAGTGAGTAGTTATTTGAAGATATTGTTAAAATATAATCAAAAATGAGATCACAATTTTATTCTTAAAACTTTGTTTTCAAATTATGATAATGTCTATGCATTATTTAAGGTTTATAATATGTGTAATAAAACAAAATAATAGGAATGATGCACGGGGTGGTCACTTTATGTTTTATATTCTTTAATGAGACTACAGCCTGTGATATTTGTTTATTTCTAATATTTTTTCGTGAGTCCCGTGATAAGGCAGTTTATTACAATTAAACGTCTCTGACTAAACCGATTTGACATGTTTCCTTGCTTTAAGGCTCTACCTCCCTCACTCTTTTTCTGCTGGCTGTCATACTTGTATGTTGCCATTTGTTGTGTCAATTTAAAACCAAACCCTTTGACTTTTTTTAAAAAAGTGTTTTCCAGAATATGTTCACAGTGGCAACAATTTCAACATTTCTGTGGTTCTGTTGGTTTACTTTGAACTTTTTGAAATGCCTTTTCATAATTTTCCACTATATTGAAATTTTAAGTCATAAGTATTTTGTGGGCTAATTATAGTTTTATTTCATATCCTTATCCGTTCCATAATATTTAGTCAACCAGTAATATGATGATGTTTTCAATATTTTGAGATAATTAAAATGTTTGTATTTTAATGATAATGAGTATTAAGAATAAGCCGATAGTTTAACATATTTTTGAAATTTTGTTATAACCATCAGCAAAGTTTTCATTTAGATTTTCAGGTCCGAACAAGATATCTGAGTATAACCTAGTCTTTTTCTTGACAGGCTATCAAAATTATCAAATAAGTAGATCAGAGCAAAGCAATCCTCAGGACCTGTGTGAAATTCAACAAGATGTATCATATTAAATTCATGATAGCCTTGCGAACACGAGGAAAAAATATGACTGTGAACCAAGGGCAATTAGGTGAAGAAGTCACTGGTTGTACATGAAAACCAAAGGATACTAATGAATGGACATGTATCAAGTTAGAATGTAATTGTCTCAGCTCTGTCCTTGGCTCTAAAGTAGGAGTTGTATGAAAACATTGAGGACGTGTTCATTAAATTAGTGTGTGACACAAAACTGGATCAAGTAGTATACACATTAAATAACAAGATCCATTTTGGAAAGAGTTGCATTGATTGGAACAGTGGAGCAATTTAATAGAATAAAAATCAACATGTCATACAATAGTTCTTAAAAACAATAAAATAGGTAAGGATAAGGTTGTATGGATTAACAAAAGTGACTAGTCAAAACCAATTCATTATAAATTATTATATTTTGATTTAACAGTAGTACATTTTTATAAAAGAAAATTTACCAAATGTTAAAAAGAAACCAATAAAAATGACTCAAACATTTTCATGCATTTTATTTTCTGGCTTTACATACAAATTTATATTTCCTCCATCATCCATTAACATTTTCATTTTTATGTGTGTAATGCATTTTCTCAGTTGTTTAAAATTTTATGTAAATTATATGATTATTATAGTATAGTATTATATGATTATCAAATCATATATTATATATAATCATATATATGATTATCAATTATATATCAAATCATATGATTTCATACATTTGAATATTATAATTATAATGAATATTAAATAATCATATATTTGATTATTATATATTATAATATTTGTATGATATATATCATATATGATATTATAGTATATATAATCGTATAATTACTATAATATAAATTATATATACATATAGTTCCCCTGAGGAATTAAATTATAGTATAATTTTTATAGTATTATATATATGTGTGTGTGTGTATATAGGTATGTATATATATATAGTTCTCCAGAGGAATACTGTGTGTGATACCGAACAATACTAAATTCTGAATGTTTCTGTATGCTTACAGGAGAATTTCATCAGTAGAATTATTGAATATTACCTTTCATAATAAGGGATAATAATTGTTTTTTTAACAACAGAGAAGTACCATTAGAAAAGATACAATGTTCTCTGAATTTCTATAAGTACATTAGAATAGTCAGTAAGATGTGGTTTGCTTAACTAATGGTAATTTTTAATTTTTTTATGGTACTTGAGTATTGTTTAATTGATAAAATATTTTATTCTTAATATTACTTTTGTAATATAACTTATGAAACATCAGGTTCTTAATTTTAACTTCTGTATTCTGGGCAAATTACATCATCTGCCAACATTTTTTTCATGTATCTTACATTTTTCTGGTTGTTGGTATTTCTGTGAACATCACACATGAAATAAAATTTTGATGGAGTAAAATTCTTAGTTCCCAATCTTTATGAAAATCATTTCAAAATTCGTTGTAGATATTAAGAAGTCAATTCTTAATTGACTTCTGGAATTTGATACTGCAAGAGACAAATCTAATAGCAGACAGATTTTATTCACATGCTTGAAACTTAGGACTACTATTGTTTCCTGAATGTGTGATAGATTCTCCTTTATTTTTGTAATTCAAGCTAGATTACCAGTAGGGATTCATAGAATGAAGTATTCTTCATTAATTTTGGCTATCATTCAGAAATTCCATTAAATATGTATAGTTGCAGTTCAGGAATATTATCTTCTATAATATTTAAATTCTTTTCAGAAGGGGAATAATTTTTAAATTGTATTTCTATTATTGATCCTCCAGATCTGACCTATTTCTTTGTTATTGTTTAGTCATTATTGCTTTTCCTTTGCATTCTGAGAAGATGGATATTTTTCATATGCAGTACTGATTTAATTCTTTGCAGAGTCATTTGTAAATCTTGGTTGTGTTTTAAAATTTTTATTATTTTTTAAAAATTCTTTCATATTTTATCTCTCTCTTTTAAAAATAATAACCTATTGCATTTTCTTCTTAATCTTATATCTACAAATGGATTCTTGCTTCTAATTCAAAGAGGTCATGCTTTCTTCATTCTACTGACAATGCAAAATAATTTTCTAAATTTTCTTTCAGTTCCTATAAGTCATCTTCAAAAATTCATCTTTCATGGAGTCTTCTTTTTTCCTTTTTCTGAAAGTTGTGTTTTTCTTAATGTGGGCTGCATAACCACTTTTTCATCTGTATTCACCATCAAATAAGCACAGGGTAATATAATAATTTTTTCTCAGGCCTTTTCTCTGTCAGTTTGATTAGAAGTTTCATGTTCAATTCCAGCTTCTAACAGGATTTCATCAGGTAATGTTTTGCTAGGCAATTTCCCCCTGCCAATGGGAAACACTGGTAATAAAATGGCTACAATCCCAAGTCTGACTACTGCGCACAGTGCTCATCTATCTTTACCTGAGTGGGTAACACTTCTTATGATACCACCAGTACAAGTATCCATATTGGATCTAATAATATTCATGTGTCCCAATCTTCAAACTTATATAGAAATAGAGATACCTCTACTAAAGGGACATTGTAGAATTTAGACTATGAGTAACAGTCGGCAGTTTTGTTTTTTTTTTCAAAAAACGTTGCAACAATATGATAGAGACATCGTATTCTGGCTGACAATTATTTTGTACTTCTAAACCAAAGGATGTTGAGGCAGGGAGAAAGGATATTTCTATTTCTGTTCAGTTGGTCCAAACATAAATGAATTATATTTTGTTCATAATTAATGGAAATCTTTGTGAACATCTGAAATTCTGGTAGATTGGACATCAGCTCTGTTTTTAGTTCTTGTTTCCAGTCATGTGTTTCACAAAGTTTGCTGGGTCATAATAGATATTTTGGAAGATGTGTGAGACTTCATCAGAGGGTGGACAAATGACACATCAAATAAAAATTTACTTAAAGTCTTCAAAACAGTATTCAGCAAGAAATGTGATAATGATATAAATAACAACCCAAGCAACAAATATAAATTTGTGGGTGTTAATATAATTTTTATATTTCACATAGAGAGCGATATAATTTTGTTTTACTTTGCACTGGTATTATCTGTCAATACATGAAGATTTGTGTCCAATGCTCAGCACACTCATTAGAAGGATAAATTAGAATGAAGTCAGAAAAACGAAGATAATATAATGAAATAATTTGATAATAAAAATAGGTGTCATATTGAGTATAAACTTGTAATGCATACTCTATCAAGTTTATCCATTCCTCCCTACAGTCCTGCAAAGAAGGTATTATTATCTCCATTTAAAGAGAAGAAAAGTAAGGTCTCTAAGTGGTAAATGCTATTATTTTCCCATTTTACTCACTGGTAACTTGCTCAATGATGCTTAGCGAGACAGACAGCAAAAGAACCAGTGCTTGAGTCCAGAGAGGGATTTCAGAAATCCTAGTGTAACAATCACACTTTCATTAGTGGTGGATTGAGGAATGTATATAATTAAAGGAATAATTTCTAATAAAATTGTTCAAAGAGATAAAGAGTTAATGTCAATGAAATAAATGCATCATCACAACTAATTTCTGGATAAATATGCTCTGGATAGCCACTGAGAAAGGATGGTACAAAAGGGATTTAAGCTTTGATGGTAGATTTGATAATTTTGGCTTGAAAGTTCCTTCTAGTCCTGAGATGCTGAGATTTTTATGACTTTATATTAGTTTAATAAAATATTATCCACATTTTTCTCATTGCTTCACTTACTTTTCTAAGCTATCACTTCTCTTTTTTCATGTGCCTCAGGTACTCCTTACAATGCCAGGGGCAAATGAACTGTACGTATTGTGCTAAGGTGCAAAGGGACCTCTTTTGATACTTTTTTCTTGAGGTTTCATCATTTTTAGCAACATTAGTGTGAAGAATGGAGAATTTTAACTTGCCTTTAAGCTTTACTGAACAGTCTATAAAGGAAGGGATAGAGCCAGTTTTAAAATGTAAAGCTGTGGAGCTCCACAGAAGAATGATGCATTTACTTTTGTCTTAGCCCATACTAGCGCACCCTGTTTTTCCACAAACCTACAAAAAGTCATCTTAAGTAGTACGGTACTCAAATCTGAGAGAGAGAAGAGAAATCCCATTTTGGAATCATGAGAACTGTTTGATTCAATTAACCTCTGAATATGGAAGAACTTGATTATAGTTTCAGATTCCTGAATTACATCATGTATTTGTTACTGAATATTTTATTCTTCCCATAAATATCCCTTAAAGGCTTAGAAGTTGAATAAAGGAATCAATTTATTAAGAGAGTCCTGAAATCTTTGAACACGTTAAGCATTTTAAAAATATGGGAGCTGGATCAAAGGCAAACACATTTGGAAAATATTTTGAAAAATTTGCCTTCTTGTGCTCATTAATTTAAAATATTAATAAATGGCAGATGATATTTTTATACCATGAATAAAGCAAAATACATTAATTTATTCAATAGACATTTGTTAACTTTATATTAAAAGGGGAGGGAAAGAGAAATAAAGACAAGGATTTGTTAGGGTTGAATTAAGCAAGAGGTTCAGATTGTTCAAATCAACTCAGAAGAATTAGATATCTTACTTAGGAATCAAGGGTTCAAGTACCCAAGAGGTACAGGATAAGTAAGGAGAAGTCTGGGACATTTCACATGGCTCTTCTTAATGCTTTCTTTCCACATTGGACAAGCGCTCTTTGGTCCAGAATGATAGATGAGGTCTGCGAGTGAGGTTTGTGGGTCTCCTCACATAGTGGTCCATAATACTTCTCTTATGAAATATCTGTTTTAGATCCAGATCATTATATAGCTTATTTCACATTCTTCAAGAAGCCACAAGTTCATCAGAGTTCATTTGAGAAAGCTAAGACATGGATCTGGCCTATATGTGTGTAGTGTTTTTAAAGTCTCATTTTAATTCTTAGCTTTAAAAATTTTCTTACTTAAAGGTCTTTTCTTAAAATGAGGTGTACATTTTCCTTCTTTCTTTAGTCATATTATCAAACTCTTTATCTGTTTTTTTTTTTTCACTTACTTTTTCCTGGGGCTGTTAGTATATTTATACTCTTGTATTTTAATAGGCAGCTGTTACTCTTAAAAAAAGATAAAAGTACCTGGATCATGTAAATATTAAATATAGTTTTCAAAGTGTTTTTGTAAAGTCATGACAAAGCAGATTAATAAATGTATTCTAAGTGTTATGAGATTTTTAACTTTCCAGGCAGACACAGGTATACCTCGAAATGGTTCCTCACCATCAGTCCCCAATTGTTAATCCAACCAAAGAAGAGTTCCACACAGGTATGAGATTTCACCAAATTAAGGTAAGTTGTGTAGCATTAAACATATTTTCTTTCTATACTAGTTGCCCATATCTATAATTTATCCAAAGGGCTCCAACTATTTATTTTCCTACTCGTAAAAGAATCTTATCTTTCATTGGCATAAATATGTAGGGTACAAGGAGAATTCTTACTGAGAGAAATTTGCCTTCAGCTAGACTACAGGCAAGTGGAGATGATCAGATAATATTTTAGAAAGAAAGCAAAACAAAATAAACAAAAAACCATAATTTTTAAATAGATCTTTAACTCATAGAGTATAAGTTACCTAGGGAAAAACAAGAGCCATGCATATTAATTTTTAGAATTTTGTGTGACTCTTTAAATTCATTGGGGCATCTGGGAAAACTGGAAGGTTCAAATCTGGCCTAAATTTTAGGTTAATTATATTTTCTCACAAATTTAATTACACAGTTTTAATTAGAGAAATACCAGTATCTAGTTGTCAGGTGGTTCACTGGAACTAGTTAGTAATTAAATACATATAATGCCCCCCAAAGCCAAGCAGACCAAAACAAATGAAAAAATTTAGAAGTTGTTTAGGAAAATTGAACTTTATAATATGGTAACAATTGATTTTGTCCTGTAAGATTTAGAAAACTTGCATTTGTGTCCACAAATGTATTAATGTTTACAATATATAATTTTAAAAATTATTACAAATGTCATTTTATTGATTTTAAATGTCTTTCATATTATGAAAATAGCTTCATTTAATGCTTACAATAAATAATATTTACAGTACACTTCTTTGTTTTCTGAAAAACCCAATATGCAGCTTTACTCTGTTTAGAAATTTTACAGCATTGTAGCTAATATTATTTTGTGTTTTTAAAATAGTTCATTGAACACCTGCACTAAAAAACAATTTAGTTTGTAACATACCTCATGCCACCTGAAGACCATAATTGTACATTTATTTTCTCCCTTATTCTCATATGTCCTAAAGCCTGCTTTCTAAGTAGCTGTATGCCCAAATTTGTTGATGTCTCCCTGCATAGTTGTAACGTCATCTTCATTTCTCTCAGTAGAACAGATGAAGAGAGGAAATACAATTCAGGGAATGAACCATTGATAGGAGATTTGTTGTGATGAGGATCACTTCACATTGTGCTGTATCAGTTGTATAAGGTACAAATGGTACTGAAAATATAAAGGAGATAATTCAACCAATTTGTACCATTCCCGTCAACAAATAATTGCCTGTAGTCCTGAAACTGTGTGACTCTGTTATCCTTTCATAATAATTTTTCCAATAGTAAAATATTTTCCCAATAGAAAAAAATAACAAAGTAAATAAATGCAGCTATTTACTAGTCTATAAGGAAGTCTAACCATTCTTAACATAAACATATTTTTGTAAGATTAAAAATATATATGTGGAAAAATGTTTCCAATCTTAGAATGGGAAAATTTCCAAGTCAAGATATGAGATGAAAACTTAAAATAGAAAATTAAAAGATCTTAATGATAAAGACAAAAGAAAACAAAAACTCTAAACAAACAAAAAAGTATTTAAAATATAAATGAATCTGCATAAACCAAAATATCTGTTATTATACATGTAAAAATCCTAGTGATCATATTCTTTGGTTCCTGTCTATGTGGAAGTGAGGATTTTAAATTTTATTTATATACTGTGTACTGTAGCAAAATAATATAAAAAACATAGTATAATAGTTAATTTGCAAAAGTAGAAAGTAAGATTATTAAGCACTTATCTTAAAAGCCAAGTAAAGCAAACATGGTGACTTTTATTAATTGTCCTCATAATTCAGATTCCCAAGTTATTTTACTCTCTTTATCTGAGTTTATACTGTAAAAAGACCTGAAAAAATAAAACTATCTCTTTAAATTGTGAGATTGGTGTGCAAACATCTAGCCATTCTTTTTGAAGTCTTCTCAAAATTCTAATAGCTTACAGTTTTAGAATGACAGACAAAAATATCCCCTTCACAGGAAGTTGAGTGACTTCACTGAATTCTATTAACATTTATAAAATATCTCGGTGAACCTATATGCTAATGAATATATGAGGGAGACAGGTGTTTTGTTTGCATTGCTCTGAGAGAATATCAACTATTAAAGTTCTGTGACTTCTGCTGAAAACTCAGATTTGAAAATAAAATCATGTCAGCTTAACGAACACAATGGCCCAGGAGAATGACTTCTACAATTAAGATATGAAAATTCCTTTCTTAAATGAAATTGGCATCACATACACCAATTGGACAAAAATAATTTCAAATGTTGATATGGCTCTATATTTAAATCTATTGACTTTAAAATGTACAGCATGAGTCAGAACAACTGGTGCTTTTTCCTTGCACATTGAAGCCAGAAGTCTCTACAGATAGGAAAATAATTCTGTCCTGGGTCGTGTCCCATTTTTTTCCCCTCCAGAAGTACTTAAAGTACTTCTTAAAAACTCTTTTGGCTAACTTGTGAAAAAAGTTGACAGGTTTTATCTTCCAGTGATTTTTATGAAACAACTTTTTGAGAACAAAATCATGTCTTTAATGAATATGTATTTGTATTGAATATTTTTATGTTTTGCTCTTACGTTGCCAGAGCCAGAGGTTGGAATTATAAGCATTCCAGAGAGAATTTCTTTGAAATATATAGGAAAGGAAAGGATAATAGAAGAAAATATTTTTATCAGCCAACTGCCCTCTTGGCCAACATATATTAAAAATACTTTTGTTAACTATTTTTATATCATGAATATCTAGATAAAATATGCAGGTTAAGAAATACTTATTTCACGGTAACAGTTACATACAGCAATAAATATGTTCAATTACTATTAGTATTTAACAGAAGTATTTATACTGAATTTCTGAATCAGTGATCAATGAAGGGTTCTTTTCTGTTGTAAAATTTTACGTTTTGAAGTAAAATGTAAATACTTTGAAATGCATTGTTTTTAAATAGGCAGTTCACTGAATTTTAACTAATGTAACAAATCCTTGTAGCCAGCGCTTCAATCAAGATATATTACCTGTGCATCTCACCAGTTAATTCCTGTTCCCTTATATTAGGCAACCACTGTTCTGATTTCTATGGTCACAGGCTAGTTTCACTTGTTCTTGAACGTCACATATAAAATCATACACATGTAACATCATACATATTGAATGTAGGAGAAGCATTCATGTTATTGCATGAATTAATAGTATATCTTTTTATTGATAGATAGTACTTCTTAATATAAATATACTATAATTCATTTATCCATTCTTCTGGTGACAGGCATTGAGTGATTTACAGTTTTTAACAGTTAATAATAAAGTTGCTGTAAAATGTGCATACAAATATTTTGGCATAGATATATTTTTATTACATAAATTTGCAAGAGTAGAATTGTCAGATCCTCGGGTCAGTGTAGGCTTAGCTGCTAAGTGGTTTTCCAAAGTGATTGAACCATCTTAAAATTCCACCATCAAAGTAAGAACATTCTACTTGCTCTACCTCCTTGTCAACATTTGAAATTTTTAGTTTGTAAAATTTTAGACATTTTAATATGTATGTAATGATATCTTAATGTAATTTAAATTTTCTTGATTACCAATAATATTGAGTATTTTTCATATACTAATTGACCATTCGTATATCTATCTTTGTAAAATTAATATATTATTTTGGGCTACTTTTTATTTGGCTGCTTATCATTTAACTACTGAGTTATAGAATTTCTGTCTATATTTTAAATATGAGTCCTTTGTGAGTTTAGATCTGAGAATAGTTTCACCTAATGTATGTCTTGTCTTTTATTTTCTTAATGGTGTCTATTGATAAGCGGGCATTTTAACTTTGATGTTGTCTAATTTATTAATTTCTATGGCTAATGCTATCGATATACCCTCTCAAAGAGATCTCTGCTTTCCCCTAGTTTGTAAAGATATCCTCCTTATATTTCTTTTCCTATGCTGTAACTTATGCATTTATATCTATGATTCATGTCTACTTAAATTTTACAAATGGTGTGAAATGGAAATTGTGACTTATTAATGTTTTGTGGGTGGTATGGGTTTTTGAGTTTTGAGTTTCATGAATTTTGACAAATGTATTTATCAAATATATTTGCGAGATGAGGGTTGTGGGTTATTTTTTTTTCCCAATGGATATCCAGTTATTCCACCCTTTGTTGAAAATACTTCGTTCCTCCATTAAAATGATTTGATGTCTTTATTAAAAAGCAATTTATAGTATAAATATGGGTCTTTTCTGTACTGTCTATTCTCTTCCACTTATCTTTTTGTCCATCTTTATGCCAATATTTTACTGTCTTCATTGCTGTAGCTATACAATAAATCTTGAAATTAGGTAGTATAACTATGGGTGCAGAAAACCACCATGGCACATGTATACCAATGTATACCCACAAACCTGCATGTCTGCACATGTAATCCAGAACTTAAAGAATAACAAAAAAATTAAATTAAATTAGAAAAAAAGTTATTTTTTGGCCTTTATATAATTATATTCATTTTAGAAACAATCTATGTCTTTCTCTTTCTCTCAATATATAAACACATGGGCCAGATGCAGTGGGTCACACCTGTAATCCCAACACTGGGAGGCTGAAGCGGGAGGATCGCTTGGGGTCAGCAATTTGAGAACAGCCTGGACAACATAGAAAGTACTCATCTCTACAAAAAGGCAAAAATTAAGTGGGCATGGTGGTGTGCCCCTCTAGTCCCAGCTACTTAAGCCCAAGAGGTCGAGGCTGCAGTGAGCGAAATCATGCCACTGCATCCCAGCCTGGACAATGGAGCAAGACACACTGTTTCAAAAAATAAGCAAATACCTAAAAATATGAATACATGTATATATGCACACATGTATACAGATCTGTATATGTATATGCATACATGTATATATACATATATGTATATGCATACATGTATATATACATATATGTATATGCATACATGTATATATACATATATGTATATGCATACATGTATATACATATATGTATATGCATACATGTATATACATATATGTATATGCATACATGTGTATATACATATATGTATATGCATACATGTGTATATACATATATGTATATGCATACATGTATATATACATATATGTATATGCATACTATATACATATATGCATACGCATACATGTGTATATGCATATATGCATACGCATACATGTATATATGTATATACATATATGCATACGCATACATGTATATATGTATATACATATATGCATACGCATACATGTATATATACATGTATATATGTATATACATATATGTACATATATACACACATGCACATGCAGATATACATATATGTATATCCTGTTGAAATTGAGTTGGATCTATAGATCAATATGGGAAGATTGACATATGTATGTGGTATATATCTTCATTTATTTATTTGTTGATCTTCTCTCAGCAGTTTGCTATTGTTTGTATGATTTTTGACACTCATGAATGGAATTGCTTTTTTATTTTTATTTTCATTTTTATTTGTTTGCTGCAAGTAATAGAAATATAACTGACTTTTGTTTAGGAGTCTCATACACTGTAACTTTCCTAAACCCACCATTAGTTCTTGTATTTGCTTTGTAGATTACTTGGGTTTCTTTTTTTCCTAGAATATTATTTCCTCTATAAATTGAAGCAATTTTATTTCTTCTATTCCAAAATGTATTTGTTTTCCTTGCCCTATGTCACTGGTAAAACCTCTAATAAAATATTGATAAAAATGGAAATGTTGAGAGTACACATCTATTCATTGTTTTGGCTCTTAGGGAGAACAAGTATAGTATTTCATTATTAAGTACAAAGTTAGCTGTAAATTTTTTGGTTTATGCCCGTTGCAAATTGAGGAAGATTTCTCCTATTCTATTTTATTATCAAGAGTGGTACTACATTTTATCAAGTGCTTTCTCTGTATCTATTAAGATGGCTAATTTCTTCCTTTATTCTGTTAATATGGTGAATTACATGACTCAATTTCAAATATTAAAATATCCTTACATTATGTTTTTATTTTTATTGAGATATGACTGCAAATCAAATTCAATATATGAAAGCTAGACACTTTGATGTTTTGATACACATATACATTGTGAAATCATTCCCACAATCATGCTAATTACCTTACACAATTAGCTCTGTGTGTGTGTCAGTATGTAGGGATGTGGGTGGGTGGAATCAGAATATTTAAGATCTACTCTCTTAGCAAATTTCAAATGTACCATACATTATTATTAACCATATTCCCCATGCTGTGCGGAACTTATTTATTTATTTTTTCTATCCTTACAACCATCTTTATTTTTAAAAATTTTTAAAGTTTTAGGTTCAGGGGTACAAATGCAGGTTTGTTACATAGGTAAACTTGTGTCATGAAGATTTGTTGTACAGATTACTTCATCATACAGGTATTAAGCCTAGTACCTACTGGTTATTTTTCCCAGTCCTCTCCCTCCTCTCAACCTCCGAAATCTGAAAGCCCCAGTGTGTATTTTTCACTTCTACGTGTCCATGTGTTCTCATCATTTAGCTCTCACTTATAAGTGAGAACATGCGGTATATGGTTTTCTGTTCCTGTGTTAGTGTGCTAAGGGTAATGGCCTCCGGTTCCATCCATATCCCTACAAAGGGCATGATCTCGCTCTCTTTATGGCTATAGTACTCCATGGTGTATATGTACCACATTTTCTTTGTGCAGTCTATCATTGAAGGGTATTTATGTTAATTCCATGTCTTTTCTATTGTGAATAGTGCTGCAATGAACATATGTGTGCATGTGTCTTTATAACAGAATGATTTATATTCCCTTGGATATATACCTAATAATGTGATTGCTGAGTAGAATGCTATTTCTATCTTTAGGTCTTTGAGGAACCGCCACACTGTCATCCACAATGGCTACACTAATTTACACTCCCACTAACAGTGTATAAGTGTTCCCTTTTCTCCACAACCTTACCAGTATCTGTTGTTTTTTTACTTTTTAATAATAGCCATTCTGACTGATGTTAGATGGTATCTCATTGTGGTTTTGATTTGCATTTCTCTAATGATCAGTGATGTTGAGGTTTTTTTTTTTTTCAAATAATTGCTGGATGCATGTATATCTTCTTTTGCCAAGTGTCTGTTCATATTCTTTGCCTACTTATTTATGGGATTGTTTTTTTCTTGTAAATTCGCTTAAGTTCCTTATAGATGCTTGATGTTAGACCTTTGTTGGATTCATAGTTCACAAGATTTTTCTCCCATTCTGTAGGTTGTCTGTTTACTCCGTTGATAGTTTTTTTTCACTGTGCAGAAGCTCTTTAGTTTAATTAGATCCCATTTGTCAATTTTTGCTTTTGTTGCAATTGCTTTGGGTGTCTTCTTCATGAAATCTTTGTCTGTGTCTGTGTCCTAAATGACATTGCCTATGTTGTCTTCCAGGGTTTTTTATATTATATTTTGGGTTTCATATTAACCTTAATTCATCTTATTTTAATTTTTGTATATGGTGTAAGGAAGGGGTCTAGTTTCAATCTCCTGCCTATGGCTAGCCAGTTATCCCAGCACCATTTATTGAATAAAGTTTTTGTCAGGTTTGTTGAAGATCAGATAGTTGTAGGTGTGTGATCTTATTTCTGGGTTCTCTGTTCTGTTTTATTGGTCCATATATCTGTTTTTGTACCAGTACCAGGCTGTTTTGGTTGCTGTAGCCCTGTATTAGAGTTTGAAGTTAAATAGGGTGATGCCACTAGCTTTGTTATTTTTGTTTAGGATTGCCTTGGCTCTTGGGGCTCTATTTGGTTCCATATGAATTTTAAAATAGCTTTCTCTAGTTCTGTGAAGAATGTCCATATTAGTTTAATAGGAATAGCATTGAATTTATTAATTGCTTTGGGCAGTATGACCATTTTAATGATATTGATTCTTCCTATCCATGAACATGGATGTTTTTTCTTTTTTTTTTATTATTATACTTTAAGTTTTAGGGTACATGTGCACAATGTGCAGGTTAGTTACATATGTTTACATGTGCCATGCTGGTGTGCTGCACCCATTAAATCGCCATTTTAGCATTAGGTATATCTCCTAATGCTATCCCTCCCCCCTCCCCCCACCCCCCAACAGTCCCCAGAGTGTGATGTTCCCCTTCCTGTGTCCATGTGTTCTCATTGTTCAATTCCCATCTATGAGTGAGAACATGCGGTGTTTGGTTTTTTGTCCTTGCAATAGTTTACTGAGAATGATGATTTCCAATTTCATCCATGTCCCTACAAAGGACATGAACTCATCATTGTTTATGGCTGCATAGTACTCCATGATGTATATGTGCCACATTTTCTTAATCCAGTCTATCATTGTTGGACATTTGGGTTGGTTCCAAGTCTTTGCTATTGTGAATAGTGCCGCAATAAACATACGTGTGCATGTGTCTTTATAGCAGCATGATTTATAGTCCTTTGGGTATATACCCAGTAATGGGATGGCTGGGTCAAATGGTATTTCTAGCTCTAGATCCCTGAGGAATTGCCATGCTGACTTCCACAATGGTTGAACTAGTTTACAGTCCCACCAACAGTGTAAAAGTGTTCCTATTTCTCCACATCCTCTCCAGCACCTGTTGTTTCCTGACTTTTTAATGATCGCCATTCTAACTGGTGTGAGATGGTATCTCATTGTGGTTTTGACTTGCATTTCTCTGATGGCCAGTGATGATGAGCATTTTTTCATGTGTCTTTTGGCTGCATAAATGTCTTCTTTTGAGAAGTGTCTGTTCATATCCTTTGCCCACTTTTTGATGGGGTTGTTTTTTTTTTCTTGTAAATTTGTTTGAGTTCATTGTAGATTCTGGAAACTAGCCCTTTGTCAGTTGAGTAGGTTGCGAAAATTTTCTCCCATTTTGTAGGTTGCCTGTTCACTCTGATGGTAGTTTCTTTTGCTGTGCAGAAGCTCTTTAGTTTAATTAGATCCCATTTGTCAATTTTGGCTTTTGTTACCATTGCTTTTGATGTTTTAGACATGAAGTCCTTGCCCATGCCTATGTCCTGAATGGCAATGCCTAGGTTTTCTTCCAGGGTTTTTATGGTTTTCGGTCTAACATTTAAGTCTTTAATCCATCTTGAATTAATTTTTGTATAAGGTGTAAGGAAGGGATCCAGTTTCAGCTTTCTACATATGGCTATCCAGTTTTCCCAGCAACATTTATTAAACAGGGAATCCTTTCCCCATTGCTTGTTTTTCTCAGGTTTGTCAAAGATCAGATAGTTGTAGATATGCGGCGTTATTTCTGAGGGCTCTGTTGTGTTCCATTGATCTATATCTCTGTTTTGGTACCAGTAGAACATGGATGTTTTTTCATTTGTTTGTGTCTCCTGTGATTTCTTTAAACAGTGGTTTGTAGTTCTCCTCGTAGAAATCTTTTACCTCCCTAGTTAGCTATGTTCTTACATATTTTATTCTTTTTGTGGCATTTGTGAATGGGAGTTTGTTCCTGATTTGGCTCTCAGCTTGACTGTTGGTGTATAGAAATGCTAGGGATTTTTGCACATTGATTTTGTGTACTGAAACTGCTGAAGTTGTTCACCAGCTTAAGAAGCTTTTGTGCAGAGACTATGGAGTTTTCTAGATATAGGATCATGTCATCTGCAAACACAGATAATTTGACTTCCTCTCTTACTGTTTGGATGCCCTTTATTTATTTCTCTTGTTTGATTGCACTGGCCAGAACTTCCAATACTATCTTGAATAGAAGTGATGACAGAGGGCATCCTTGTCTTGTGCCAGTTTTCAAGAAGAATGTTTCCGGCTTTGGCCCATTCAGTTGCTGTTAATTGTGAGTTTGTTATATATGGCTGTTATTATTTTGAGGCATGTTCCTTCAGTACCAAGTTTATTGAGAGTTTTTAACATGAATGGATGCTGAATTTTATCAAAAGCCTTTTCTGCATCTATTGAGATAATCCTGTGGGTTTTGTCTTTATTTCTGCTTATGTGATGAATCACATTTATTGATTGGCATATATTGGACCAACCTTGCATCCTGGGAATGAAGCCTACTTGATCATGGTGAATAAGGCTTTTGATATGCTGCTGGATTCAGTTTGCAGGTTTTTTTTTGATTTTTGCATCAACGTTCATGAAGGATATTGGCCTAAAGTTTTCTTTATTTGTTGTATTGCTGCCGGGTTTTGGTATCAGGCTGTTGCTGGCCTCGTAGAATGAGTTAGAGAGGAGTCCCTCCTCCTCAATTTTTTGGAATTGTTTCAGTAGAAATGCTACCACTTCATCTTTGTACATCTGGTAGAATTCAGCTCTGAATCTGTCTGGTCCTGAGATATTTTTGGTTGGTAGGCTATGTATTACTCCTTTAATTTCAGAACTTGTTATTGGTCTTTTCAGATCTCTGGAACTTATTCACCTTATAACTGAAAGTTCGTACCCTTTGACCAACATCTCCTCATATCCCCTAACTCCCAACTTCTTGTAACCACCATTCTACTCTTTCTATGAGTTTGACTTTTTAAAATTCCATATATATGTGAGCACATGCATGTTTCCTTGGACCTATGGGTTTATCTATGCTTTTGCAAATGTCAGGACCTCCTTTTTCAAGGCTGAATAATATTCCATTTTATGTATGTATGTATGTATATACATGTGTATGTGTTCTACTAATTTACCTTTTCACCAACAATGTAAAGTGTTCCGTTTTTTTTATATCCTCATCAAAGCTTGTTATCTTTTGACTTTTTGATAATAATTATTCTAATAGGTGTGAGATAATATCATTTTTAAAAATATTTTATTTTAGTTTTAATTGACAAATCATAATTGCATATATTCATAGGATGCAATGTAATGCTTCTATGTGTGTATATAATACATTGTGGAATGATTAAATAAGAGTAATTCATTTTGATTTGCATTTCTTTGATAATTTATAATGTTTAGCACATTTTCATATCTTAGTAATCATTTGTATGTTTTCTTTAGAAAAATGTCTGCTCAGGTCCTTTAGTCATTTTTTAATTGGGTTATTTTGCTTTTTTTTTTGCTATTTATTTGTTTGAGTTTCTTAGATATTTTGGATATTAACTCCTTATCAGACATATGGTTTAGAAATATTGTCTCCCATTTCATGGGTTGCCCTTTCATTGTGTTGATTGTTTCCCTTGCTGCGCAGAAACATTTTAGTTTAATATGGTCCCACTTATTTGTTTTTGCTTTTGTTGTCTATGCTGTGGGGTCATATACAAAAAATAATTGCTAAGACCAATTTCATGAAACTTTGCCCAATGTTTTCTTCTAGGAGTTTTGTGGTGTCAGGTCTTATATTTAAATATTTAAACCATTTTGTGTTGATTTTTTTCTATGATGTAAGATAAGAATTCAATTTCATTTATTTGCATGTGGATATCCAATTTTCCTAACACCATTTATCAAGACTGTCCTTTGTGTATTATAGACAATTTTGTCAAAAATTAGTTGACTGTATACACAGGGTTTATTTCTTTGCTTTCTATTTTATTCCATCAGTCCGTGTCTGTGTTCACGACAGTAGCATACTGTTTTGATTACTATATTAATATAATTTGAAATCAGGAATTCAACAGGATATTCAAAGGATCAGACACCGTGATCAAGTGATATTTATCCCTAGGATGCTAGAATGGTTTAACATATGCAAGTCAATTAATGTGATACACCACTTTAAGAGAATGAAGAACAAAAATCATGATCATTTCAATAGCTACAAAAAAAAGCACTTAGTAAATTCAACATACTTTCATAATAAAAACTCCTCACAAATTAAGTATAGAAGGAATGTACTTCAATAAAATAAAGGCCAGCTATTGCAAGTCCGCAGCTAACATCATGCTAAATAGTGAAAAGATTGGGAACAATCTTTTTCCTCTAAGATTGGGAACAAGACAAGAATGCCCACTCTTGCCACTTCTCTCCAACATAGCACTGGAAGTCATAGCCAGAGCAACTAGGCAAGGAAAAAAACATCCAAATTGGAAAAGAAGTAAAATGATCTCTGTTCCATATGACCTTATCTTATATACAGAAAACCCTGAGACTACCAAAAATCTGTTAAAATTAATAAATGAATTCAGTAATGTTGCAAGATACAAAATCAACACACAAAAATCAGTTGTGTTTCCACATGCTAACAATGAGCTATCCAAAGAAATTAAGAAAATATTTTTATTTACAATAGCATCAAAAAGAATAAAATGCTTAGGAATAAATGTAACCGAAGTGGAGAAAAATATGTACACTAAAATCTGTAAAGGACTGACAAATAAAATTGAAGACACAAATGGCAACATATTCTATGTTCATGGGTCAGAAGGATGAATATTGTCAAATGTTTATGCCACTCAATACAATCTACAGATTCAATGCAATTTCTATCAAAATTCCAATAGCATCTTTCACAGAAATAGAAGAGACAATACTAAAATTTGTATGCAATTGCTAAAGACTCTAAATAGCTAATATAATCTTGAATATAAAACAATGCTAGAAACATCAAAATATTCTTAAAATATTTTTATGATAAGCATCACTTGGTTATAATATATTATTTTACATTTTGCTAAATTTGAATTGCTTTTATTCACTTAAGATGTTTGTGATAATGTTCCTGAAAGATACTAGAATTTTTTTTTCTTGTAATATCTTTGTATGGCTTTGGCAACAGGTTTATGCTCACCATATAACAAGTTTAGAAGAAGTTTTCTCTCCTTTTTGGTTAAGTAGATTGTGCAAGATTGGTATTATTCATCTCTTAAATATTTCATAAAATTCAAGAGAGAAATAATTTGAGCGTAAAGTTGTTTATTGGTATAAGACTTTATATTTCTAGTAGTAATTTCTCTTTTCCATCTTTTGGTTCATTATTTCTAGGGGTTTACCAATTTTACTTTCTTAGCACATAGCCAACTTTTTGCTTTATTGATTTTGTATGCTTCTTGTCTTCTTCTATTCCATTAATTTCCACTGTCATATTTACCATTTCCTTTATTTAACTTGCTATCTTCTTAAATTGGAAAATGTTATTATTGATTTTGAGCATTTCTTCTTTTGTAATATCAACAATTAAAGCTAATAACTTCCATTTTAGCATTTCATTAGCCATATCACAAATATTTGGATATGTTGCATTTTAGTTATTAATTTAGTTCAAAATATTTTCTAATTTCCCTTCTGACTTCTTTGACCTATCAGCAATTTAGAAAATGTAAATTAATTTTAAATTATTTCTGTATTTTTAAATATTTTATTATTACTGGTTTTAATGTAATTTTGAAATTTATTGAGACCAATTTTATGACCCAACATGTGGGCTATTTTTGTGAACATTTCATATATATTTGAAAATAATTTGTCTTCTATGTTGCATTTTATAACACAGGTATAACATTGCTATATAAACATTGCTATACAGCACCTGTATAACATTGCTATATAAATTATTATTACATTTATACAAATATATTATTTTATGTGTTCTGAGTACATTGTTCATTTCTCATTATAAAATCAATCCTTTTACCTCCAGTGAAACCTCTTTCTTTAATTTGTTTAATATTAATAAAGTCACCTTAGTTTTCTCCTTCATAAAGGTGGCATAATATGTTTTCAATCCCTTACATTCAGTCTACTTCTCATCTGTATGTTTAATTATATCACTTATAGACTGCCTTTAATCATAGTTTGTTTTCAAATAAATTCTAAAAATATCTGCTTTTAATATGAATGTTTTGTTCATAGACAGCTATCATTAATCATGTGTTTGGATTTAAGTCAGCTATTTTTTTCAGTGTGTTTTAAAACTAATTTAATCTTTATCTTTTCTTCTGTCCCTCATTCCTGCTTTTATTCAGATAAACCTAGTAAGTTTTAGTGTTTCATTTTAATGACTTTATTTTCTCTTTACCTATTTCTATCTTTATTATTTTTTCATGATTGCTGATATTACAATATGTTTCCTTGATGTATCAGTCTATATTGATAGCATAGTTTTCTACATTTACACATATATTTGCCATTCCCAGTGATCTTCATTTAGTTCCAATCATTCTGAATTTCCAACTGCTATAATTTTCCATAAGCTTCAAGAACCTCCTTTTGAATTTCATATAGTTTAGGTCTTCTGGGAATGAATTCTCTCAACTATTTTTCATCTGAAAATGTGTTCATTTCAACTCACTTTGGATGGATATTTTTACTGGATATAAAATTTTATGGCACATTTTTCTTTATTCAAAAATGTCATTACATTTTATTCTGGCCAAAATTATTTTTATAAGAATTCAGCCACAATTTATATCATACATCATTTACATAATATTGTTTTTATGAATACAATGTATGTTTTTTCTTTTACTATTTTTAAGATTTTTTTTTTATCTTTTATTTGCAGCAGTTTTTGCTATGATGTTACTAGGTATGGTTTAATTTGAATTTCTTCTGTTCATGTTTTCTCATCACATTTTGGAAAATGTTGATCCATTATTGCTTGAAAGATACAGAAAGTATCTCCCTTCAGAGAAGAGGGCAGGCATGATTACCAACCATTATAAAATATTCAGGTCACCTAAGCTTGGGATTTCTTTCCTGAAATACAACCCACTGTGTGTGCTGGTATCCACTTAGGACCATCTGCCTTACCCTATGGGACTCGGAGGCATGGGAAATGGATACAAATATGCTTATGCTGATGTTATTTCTTGTGTTTTGAGTAATAACATCATTTATTTGTGATCTACAAGTTTAATGTCTTCTACTAACATCCACTGAACTGACATAGGCTAGTTGCTTACAATTTGTGTAAAATCCCAGAGCCTTCACAGTTCTTGACACTACCGCACTGGAGAAGCCTCTGGTGCTAAAGTTAGCCTCTCAGTGATCCTCATAAGATGCCAAACCCTCTAGACAAGCCCATCTGCCAGTTGAGTATGACCAGTGACTTTAGTCAACACCACAAGACCAGAAGAATTGCCCAGCTGAGCAGCGCCCATCAAGAAATATTGAAATAGTCATTGGTTTAAGCCAGTGTATTTTGAGATACTTGGTGACACAGAAATAAATAACTAAAACAATTTGTTACAAACTCTTCAGTTGAACTTTTATAGTACTCACACAAAAAGTAATATGCCAGTAATAAACAAACATAACGACAAAACTCTTAGACATTTTTAGGTTCTTTTTCTTAAAACATCCCAATTTTAATAAATTGTTCTTTCTATAAGGATAAAAATTAGCTATGATATCATATTCTTTTAAGGAGATCAATAAATAAGCGAGACTATCCCATAGGATAGGATCATAAGGAGTGGAAAGAAGATGTAACAAGAAATTATTATATTATCACATATGAATATCTAAGACAACTCCATTTTTGTTAATTATATATTCTTTTTATTCATCCAACAGATATTAGTAAGAATAATAGTTTTCCTTCAAATAGAGAGATACTAGATGAGAAAGAGAGATGTGTTGTTAATTTTCAATGTTAACTTTTCTAGGTTAAGGGATACCCAGATAATTGGTAAAGCATTATTTCTAGGTGTGTCTGTGAGAATGTTTCTGGAAGACATTGGCATTTGCATTAGTGGACTGAGTAAGAACTACCCTCACCAGATGTGAGGAGGCAACATCAAATAGGTTGAGACCTGGATAAATCAAAAAGGCAAAGGAAAGGAGAATTTGCTGTTTTGTCTTCTCCTTCAAGCTGGGACCCTTGTCTTCTCCTGCCCTTGTTTCTCAGAACTCCAGGCTCTCTGGCCATTGGACTTTGGAACTTACACCAGTGGCCCCCGAGTTTTCAGACTTTTGACCTCAGATTGAGTGTTACACCATTGACTTCCCAAGGACTTCAGACTTGCACTGAGCTATGCTGTCAGCATCCCAGGATCTCCAGCTTGCAGACAGTCTGTTGTGTGATAGCTTAGCCTCCATAATTGTGTGAATCAATTACCCTAAAAAATCCCGTCTTATCTATCTGTCTGTCTATCTGTCTATCTATGTATCTATCTATCTATCTATTTATCATCTATCTATCTATCATCTATCTAATCTATCTCCTATTGGTTCTGTCTCTCTGGAGAATCCTGACTAATACAGAAGCCTTAGGAGAAGTTATATTTTCATTGTCACATCTCTTTAAGAACTAGCCACTGTCACTAAAGCACCAAGCATGAGAGCTTCCTAGGAAGTCAATATAGAATAATATGAATTTGTATAAAATTATTTATGTCTGAATCTAATAACTTTAGAGCAGAAAATTTGCCTCTTTTATACATTAGTCATAAATTTAATGAAATAATTTATATTTGCATTTCAAAACCATAAAGGTTCTTATGGATATCATTTAAATGAACAGTTTAGCAAACTTTCTAAATGTCTATAATGCCTATTCTAGGCATCATTTGACAATATCAAATAATGAATAATATGTGGAGTATATATTCAAGGAATTCATAGTCAACCAAGTCATATGACATGATATAAAATTTTAGTAATATAAAGGTATCATTAAGTAATTTATTTTTGTGTTTCTTTTCAGAACAAAAAAGGATTAAGTTGATTTGTAAAGATAAAGGTGAAAAACTTGGGGAGAACAAAAAATAAAGATCAGAATAATATAGAGTCATAAAAACATAGGTTATGGAAGCTCAAAAGAAGAAGGTATGTTCTCTCACTTGAAAAACATTTTATTATATTAGGGGATGATTAAAAAGAAGTTATATTTATATTCAGAGAAATTTGGAACCAGAAAAGAACATTCTGGACAAGGAACTACAATCGAAATACATTTGCCAAAGTACAGAAACAAGGAAGCAAAAGGCCTAAAAATGGAAAATCTGATTGACACAAAGAAAGTATAAAAAAAAGATCGGTAAGATTTCAGTATCTGGTTTATTATTGTCTTAGTCATTTTCAGTATGAAGTAACTAAAGTGCACTCCATTATCATAAGCAAAGGGGGAATTTGTTATCAATTTGCAGGTGTACCTCACAAACCATGGGCTCTGCTCGTCAATGTTTTAATCTCTCATCTCCAGCATAAGAGTATGACCAGTGTCTTTCCATCTCAATGTCATATTCCATAAGGAGGAAGTTTTATAGTTTCAACTTGGGTGAGTGTTCTATGCCTAGGTTCATTTCTATGGGAGAATTTCTCTGAGATGATGGTGGAGCTGGGCTGACACTTCAAAAAAAATCTACAAATGTATTTCGTTGATAGTGGGAGTACAAAATGTTTTAGGACAGAGCAATCACACAGCCAGGGCTATGCTTGGAGAACATACATCCAACCTCAGTATGATTGGAGGGAGGGACAATCGGAAGTAGAAGCAGTCCTTTGGGAAACTCTCAGAATTGTTTAGGAGAAAGCAGATCCATTAGAACAGCAAGAATAGAAAAGCAGAAGACTGGTAAGATGCCAGGTAGTGTAGGATAAAAATAAGAGAGGACTAAGGACTATGTATGGATTATTTTGTTTAATTTTCACAATAACTTCCATGAGAAATTTTCCAAATGAGGTGTAGAAACTAAGCTATTTGAGTAGAAAATGAAGGAGCCGGCGTACAAATCCAGATTTGTCTGATTCCGTTACTTCATATTACTTCATCATTTGGAAGTTAAAAAAGACAAAAGTGAAAAATACATATTATACATCAAAGATGTAATTACATTTTAAAATCCTCCATAATTTATACTAATTTGAATTACCCATTATTTATCTTTAGATGTGGAAAGAGAAAGAAGGGAAACTAAAAAAAAAATTTGGTGACTTACATAAGCTAAGCATTTCATTGCTGTTTCCATGTACAACAATCCATTTCATAAGCATAACATTCTTTGAAGCAGATAATTTTATGTCCAATGTAGAGTTGAATAAATGGTTAGGTGGCTGAAAATGATTATCATCAAGATCTAGTTCCATTTTACTTATACAATGCTCTCATATTCCTCTTTAAAAAACATCCGATTTTGTTTTGTATTTGATATCAATTCTAAAAAATTATTCTGCCTGTTAGCAAATATAGAAGTTGTGTCTGGTTGTCCAAAGTCTTTATTAATACATGTTTACATAGAATAATTTAAAATATTTTAAAAATTTTAATAATCCTTGAAATACTTTTACAAAAAATGTTGTGTAATAAATCCCTCAGTTTGTGTATCAAAAGGTCTTAAGAGGATAATTATTACATGTCACTTAAATTCCTTTAATTATAAGTTAAATCTGTTTTTTCTTCTTTTCCTGTCCAGCAATGTGGCCTGTAAGAAAAATATTTTCTATTTCATAGAAAAATTTAAAGGTAATTGAGCTTGAAGTCAAAATTTATGAGCTACAATGAGTTGTCACATATTCTTCCCAACTTTCATTAATAAACTATATGAAAGATTCCTAGGCTAGGGACTAAAAGTTTAATGTGGCATCTCACTTTTGCTGTTAATGAAACATGTGACATAGAGTACTTTCTCAAGTCTCCTGTCTTCCCTTATATATAAGATGGAGATCTATTCAGCCGCTAAGCTACATTCTAAGCCTCAATGTTACATGACTTAATAATTATATGATTTCAAGTTGCCTTGTAGATTACATTTTATGTTAAAAATTTCTGGATCATGTACTCTATGTAAAACACTATGTAAAGTGATATTGAGGTCTGTGGTAGATGGAATAATAGCCCACAAATGACCCACCATAATTCCCTGAACTTATGATAAGAGGGGATTAAGGTTGCAGATGAAATTAAGATTGCTAATCAGTTGACTTTGAGATCATAAGGGTCATCTGGATGATCCAGGTGAGCTCAATCTAATCACAAGGGCCTGATAAATGAAAGAACAGGCAGACCCATGAGAATCAGAGTGACACAATGTCAGAAAGTTTCAAATGGCCATTGCTGTCTTCGAGGATGGAAGGGGGCCACAAGGCAAGGAACTAGGCAGCCTCTAGAAGTTAGAAAAGGCAAGGAAGAGGATTCTCCCCTACAGCCTTCAGAAGGAATATAATCCTGACAATCCTTTATTTCAGCCCAGTGGAACCCATTTCTGACTTCTGACCCCAAGAAATATAAGATATTTGTGTTTTTAAGCCACGAAATTTATGGCAATTTGTTATACCACCAGTAAGAAATTAATACATGGCACAAATGTTAAAAAATAAAACACACAATATTTGCCTTCAAAGAGTTTACATTTGGCATAGGAAATAAGCTGGGTGTACATGGAGTTTCTGCACAGTAGAATATGACAAAGGTATAAAAGGAAATGATCTAACATTTGCTGAACTCAGTCTATTATCTAGTAAATTCAATGACAAAGGGCACAATAAATGCATTAATTCACCATGGTGCTAGGCTCAAGCATATAGTAAAGATCAAAATTCAACACCACTCTGCTCCCATGGGACTTATAATCTCAAGCAGATAAACAAATATTACTTTTAAAAAAATCACACAAATAAAATATAAACTTGCGAATATAATAGCTAATAAGAAAGAAAAACACATGTTTTCCTCAGCACATTTAATGGTAGAATTTGGAATAGACAGGAAGCTCACAGAAAACCTTCCTAAAACTGTCATCATTGAGTTAAGGTCTGAAGGATGAGTAAGGACTTTTTAGTCAAAGAAGGGAGATAAAATCATTTCACGCATATAGGTAGGAGGAGAGATGGTCATCAAAGGTACTAAAAGAGTGTTTACTGTGACTAGAGATGAGAGAAAGGGGTAAGCTGGCTATGAAAAGAAGCCGAATACATAGAGATTTGGGTCTGATCATTTGGGGCCACTTTAAGAAATTTTGCATTATTGTAAAACCAGTAGAAAAACATTGAATAGTTTTAAATAAAGCAATGAATAATCAGATTTGCATGACAGCAAGAGGACTTTGTCTAAATGGTACAGCTGTGTGGATAAACACACACAGGCCTGTTATAAGCATGCTAAAAAAAAAAAAAAAGATAATGGTAGTCTGCACTTCACTGAGTGCATATATATATGGAAAGAAGTCAGGAGACTTTTGTGATATTGAATTGACTTGATATGAAGTAAGGAAGAAAGAAAGCAGAGTGATCGGTACAGAATGCTGATAAAATCAATACATCAACAATTAAAAAGAACTAACTCCAATTTAATGCTTACAAGTTGCCAAGTACTTCCTTAGCACCTTATATGGATTAGTTTATTTAATACTCACAGCAACCTTAAAAGATGGGAATACTAATATTCTCACAATTTTGCATGTAAGGATACGGAGGAGCAGAGAGGTGAAGCAAGTTCCCAAGGTCACACAGCTAGTACGTGTAGCATCAAGCATTTGCACTCTGAAAGTCCCTCCTTTTTACTACAGCTATGAAAATTATGCTTGATTTAATATCAAGGAGGTCATTAGGGACTCAGGTGAGAGCTGTTTCCGTAGAACAGTGCAGATAGAAACCATAAAATATAGATTGAACAGTGAGTGGCTATTGACTTTCATTTTCTCAGAAAAGTAGGTGGTAGGAAAATTGCTGTGAGAGGGAGACTGCTTGGGTTGTTTTAATAAATGAATTGATAAAAGGAAGTTTCAGTTCTGGCAGAACAGGAAGTATGTATACCTGACCAAAGCTCATTTCTTCTGCATCAGGCCAAATCCAGAGGCAATACGGCTACCTGTTGTGAGGTAGCCCCTTATGTCACCAGAATTCCTTATTTCTCACTAAAGAAAACAAGGGCCTTCGAAGTCAACAAGAGTAGATGAGCTCAACTTACACCAGAAGAAGCACTCTTTTTGTAGTTCCTGAAGCCATTCACAATTTGCAGTGTATTTATGAGCAAGCCATTCAGACTGGGAGAATTTCATATCTGTATACAGTAGTCTCGTTAAGAAAAGAGACACTTCACTCTGCGCTAGAGAATACAACTATTTAGGCTAGCATTCATTGGCCACTAGTCCCCAAATTTTTGTCTTCATATTAGAGACCAAAAAGTCCACAAATACACATACAGGGTGCTGTGGAAGAACTGAGGAATTAGAGATCAAATATACATAAATTTTCTAAATGCAGAAAACCAAATAATTGTAACTAAAAAGTGGTTTTGATTTCCAGTTTCAGTTAACACTTTCTCTTTCTAATACGTGACTTTAATATTCCAACAGTAATAGTCACTTAGTCATATAGTGTGTAAGGTTAAAGATGTCTGCCCTTACAAATGTAAGTGAAAAAAAAATTAGCTAAACTTCCTTTTAGAGATTAGTTATCCCAATAGCCAATGGCCAACACTAGATATTACTCAAAATGGACGTATGTGAATTTCTCTCACATTAATCCCGAGTATTAAGTCTATGACATTTTTAAATAGCTTCCATTTTATTTCATCCCATAACAAATTAGATCTAACATATTTTGAAAATAAGAAAATAATTGTAAACTTTACGTAATGTTTCTCTAATGCTGTATATGAATTCCTTCTGAACGCAAGTGAAATCAAACCACTTTTGCAGACAAGCCTATTAAAGTTTATCATCAACTAGCAGTTGAGCTAAAAGGAATAGGATGCAAATAAGTCTGACCATGATTTACAACTCACCCATTAGTTTCTCAACAGGGTAAACTGAACTTCTATATGCCTAGCTAGCTTGAAGTCACTTGCCTTGGGCTAGCAATTAACCATTTGCCAAGGCCTGAGTGTTTAATACGAATGAAACATGTCATAAGATTGATGAAAACCATAAATAATAGGAATAATTTTACTAAGAAAAAAGCTCACAAACTTTACTTTCCCACACCTGCCTACCCACCTGTACTGCCTTCTGCATCACTGAAGACAATTTTCTAATTGTGTCTTTGAAATATAATGCATCCAATAAATGGAGTTTTAACAGCAGGAACTAAGGAGATGAAGAATAGAAGCCTATAAAGCCTTTTACATTCCCTGTTTCATTGTTAAAGGATTGGCTTCACTTTCTTTAAAAATTTATATCAGCTACACAAAAATTAGGGTGAAGGCATAATGATATTCTAAAATGACATTGGCATCCATAGCACACAATTCTAAATATTTCCATGAGTTGAGTATTGTAAAGATGAGATTATGTTTGCATTTAAACTCTTCCCTGATTTTGCAAGGTAATGTTATAGAATACCAGGGTTTTATATCAAAGTTGCCGGCATCAGATACCTGAAGGAAGTGATTGCTATTATTGTAAAAGGTAGATAAAATTTGTTTTACTTTTGTGCTGTTCATCTAAAGAATTGCACAATATATTGAAAAACCAGATTCTTGAGAAAGTTTTAAATCGATCTCTTGGTTGTTAGGCTAAAAAACAATTTCTAATCGTGAAGAGAAGTTACTGTAATGTACTTTGGACTCAGTATGTACAATTCTCCCTCTACCGCCAGGACTTATTTGCATTCAGGCTTTGCTCTAGAAGAAATAAGAAGACATTTTCTTTTAGTATAATGAACACAGCTGTTTAGTTCTTTCACCAGTTAACATTTTCAAGTTTAGTCTAGCCAGGTTTTGAGGGGCTGTCGTCTTGTTTACATGACTGGCTAATCTAGACAAGAGTTTAAGGGTAACTATCCCTAGGAGGTACTGAGAGCCAGCAGCTGGATGGACAGAGGTGAAAATAAGGGAAGAAAATTCATCTACATACCCAGCAGGTATCAGTCATTTATATATTCATCTGTTTTCAGTTCTCAACTTGATAAGAGTGTGTCCATTTCATGGTGCCATGCAGAGAAAATGAAGTGTGTAAGGTCATTCAATAAAGATTAAATTAAAAACATATTCCTATTGCACCCTCAGGGTCCATTAGCCTTGATGAGTGTACAAATACGTTCTTTGTGTTATGTGCTCCATCCTGAAAGAGATTGTGTGCTTCGCTCATTATAAATGTGCACCTGAAAAGATTGAACATTATCCCCTCTTTTTTAACTGACCTGTGGCCACTGCTGGGTTCATTAGTGCAGAACATCTTTTCCACTGGCTGAGTCTGCCCTATTGTTTGCCTTGGCCAGGGTCAAGTCAAGGGCACCCAGCCTAGATTGGACTCATTTGTCACAGGATCTAGCAACAAAGCTGATTTCAGCAGAGATGGGGTGAATTTCATGGGGCTGAAACACAACCTTTGACACCAAGTGCCCAGGGCTGCTCAGAGTTGCACAGATGGCCTGCCACCCTTAGGCATCCAGGAACAAAGAATTGGTGAATTATAACAAAAATAAAGTTTCCACAGTCAGCGTATATTTTAAGTGTTTAAATTATTTGCAGGGATTTTTGACAGTCTAAAATTGCATCTTGAGCACTTGTGATAATCGCTGTGCTTTTTAGACTATGAAGGAAAAAAACAATTCAGTTGGGGGCTTATTGCTTAACTGGTGTAACGGTGTAAAGTGTAGCAATTTAGTGTGGAGTGCAGGTTTTCCATGGTCAGCAGGAGCCGGCATGAGCAATGGGTCGTGCTGAGGTAGCATGTGGAAAATGACTTTAATACACTATATAGAATGGCTTATTGCCTTGGTCAATAGGCTGCAGTGAAGATGGTGTATTCAGCCACTTGGGAAGGTTAAACCTGTCAGGGAACACTGTGACTGATATGCAGGGGCTGCTTATGAGGTCTCTAATGGAAAAACCTGACAAGCAAAGTTATAAAGGTTACACTTGACACATACTTCAGCATTATGCCTTATATTAATCCATTTTTTTAAAGGTAGGGTACTTTATATTTGTTAGAAATTGATGCCACAATAGTATTAACACTCCAGAGGAAACATTTAAACTTTGCAGTAAAGTAAGGAACATTATAGGATGAGATCACTGCCTGGGTAAGGACACTTGTCTAATATGCTAGCATCATATTTCTCTTTCTCACAGTAAATAATCTGCTACATTAGTGCCTTATTATTATCTTTCAGGATTCATAATTTTTAAAAACCTGTTCATGATATTTTCCTTTTCTGTTTGAGGGAATATATATTATAATCGCATTATAATATATCCTGAGAGAAGGTTAAGAGAACATTGAATTTATGTTTAGGATGTTTCATCCCCTTCTCATTGGAAAAGAAAAACTACAGAGTAAAATCCTACTTTTGCACTGAAATTTGGTGCTGTGGTCTAGTTCGATATAAGTGGGTGACGTGGAGTTTTCAAAATGATTTCCCAAGGATATTATTCCTATGTTAGTACGGTCATTGGATATTATAAATGTTCTTGATCAATTAAATATATATTGGTAAAAGTGAATATAATTAGGCACATAATTTTAATTTTATAAAGAATGGAAAGTAAGTGACAGTTCAAATACTTATGAAAGTGTGGGTACTATCTGCAACTACTCAATGTTTTGTGGGGATTTTGGGGCAATAAATCAGGCATTTGATTATCCCTAATTCCAAACAAAAAGCAAACAGATTGATAAAGAGTAGACCATTTTATTGTGAAGCCACTAAATATACTAACATACTTTATTATTAAAATTATAAAAAATCCAAGAATTATAATATATGATAGAATATATAAAAGAGTGTTAACATTAGATAGAATATTTTACATTGTTTCCTCTTTTTTCTCTTAATTCAATGAGAATCTTAGAAATTGTTTTTGCTTATAAGTTTTAGAAGAGTCATTTGTTTGTAAGAAGTGTTGGATTGACAATTCTGGATAGTGAGGTCCTTTATATTATTATATTTCCTTATATAAAATAGCCCAAAAAATGATTTATATATTTTAGTAAAAGAAGGTACTTTTATCTGAGACAAAACTATGATTGAGTATTAGACGTCTAGCCTTTTTTTTTGACACCTAGACATAGGATGATAAGAAGAACTTATAGTAAAAATGTAACTCCATAAAATGGCAATTTCAAATATTGAAAGTAATAAAAAAAATTGACTAAAGGTTGAAGGTAAATCATTCCTGACTATCCCGTTCTTGTGAACATTTCGTTGTTAAAATCATACGAAAAGACATAAATAGTAGCCAGTAAAACACTACATCTTGCCTGAGCTTAAAAATATTATATGTGCTTGTAGAATTGTACTACAAATAAATTTTAGTTGTAATAGTATTAATGTTCTTGTGAATGTATGTACATACACGTGTATATACATAAATATACATGTTGTATATTTATTATGGTGTGAATGTATGTATATAAATATACACTTTCATAGTTAGATATAGTTAAGTTTGAAGTCTGGTGCTTCAAATAGTGCAGAACTGTATTTACCTTACACTGCAGATTGGTTAGATTATAATCCGATTTTCAAAAGATATTTAGAGAAAAAGAATTCTAAATTTTTTTCTCTTTGTTATGAAGACATGTACACATTGTTTTTATATTTTTTCTTTGTGAAGATGTAGGTATACTTTTGTTCTGAAATGTTATCCCAGTCAAAGTTGGATAAAGAAAAATTTACATGGGATATTTGTATTTTATATGTTTTTTATAATTAATTATATTAGCAGTGCATGAAAGTTACTAAAACTAAAAATTTTGAGACTCTATGTGCCAAAGTTATATACAGTTTTATAAATAACTATGCATGTATTTTATAAATTCTCTGTATTTTAAAAAATATTTCTACTTGCATATTTGAAGTTATTCTTGTGTTCTTGATATGGATATTATATGCATATACATATGCTTATAAATATTAATTTATTTCTTTATATTTCTCTTCTCACTCAAAATGTAAATATATATACTAAAAAATTTCAAAGATTTCTGTATCGAGAATTAGGAAGAGCTTCTATTAAAGGAGAAAAGAAGGAATCCGCTCCATAAAAAATAATGTCAAAGTATGTAAGAATAATGATTATTATTGCATAAAACAAGGCAAACTAGGCACAAAACTGTCTTTCAGTAGCATTGCAACTCTAACCAGAAAACACTCTCCATGAGTAGCTGACTTCAAAGTACTTCCTACCATGTTCTTTAACAAAAGCTAGAACTAGATTTCACTGCATTATATGTCAGGCAAAATATTCTCCCAAAAGCGAATTGAATTAAGTCGGTAAACATTGAATACCCTGTATATGCCAGATTCTATGCTAGACATTTAAAAATATTCAAATATGTAAGATGTAAGATGAGTTTCTCACCCTTTAGTCATTCCAGCTGAACATCCTATTGTATAATAAAGAATTTTTATTCACACTTCCTTTACACAACTAACCTACTCTGAGAAAAAAAAATATTAAAATCTTCCAAAGTGACAGCCACTTTGAAAATTCTCAAACAACTGTGGAAGTCAATCAAACCACTGAATGGTAATTGTTAAGTGAAATTATGTGAGTAAAATTGTTAAATTGAGGTAATTGATATTTAATACTATAGTTCAAACCGTATGTGAGACTGAAAAACCTTTCATGTCTCAATATTAGACAGTTTTACTGTTTTAATTTTTATTGAATTGATCACTTGTTTGCGCTTAGTATCTTGTATGATTATTTTTCCCAAACAAAAATTGAGTATTAGAATAACATAGCAAGCATAGGTAGAATATGTTATCATGGTCTGTGGTCACTTTATACCACCCAGTCTTCCAACTAAATGGAAACTCCAGGCTATGTGGTTAACAATAAGAAATAATTGGTTCTGCCAGTTCACTTCTCAGTGAACAAAATGGGTAAAAGGAAAAGACCATCAATTGCTATTAACCAGCAGTTTCAACAGAGGCCTCAAACTGAGTGGATAAAGAAATCAAATAACTTTTTCAGTCCTCAGAGTCATCATTAAAGTTTTCGAGGCTCACAGAAAGCGAAGTCTGTGCATCTTATGTTGCCTTTGCCTTTCTTACAGATTATCATAAAATTTTATTCCCAGAAGTTATCCTGAACACTAAATTTTCTTAAGAATGATTTTTGGTAAGTCAGGATTATGTGATTAAGGTTTCACAATGTCTCAACTGGAATTAATTTCTAGAAGACACTATCCCATATCCCCTGATTCAGCATTTCATTCTTGATGGTTTCACAATAATGTTACCCTACAGGCAATTTTACCAGCCAATTTTCACTCTATTTTTAGATTATTATTATGATAATATGTGTGATACGTCTGAGAAAGGGAAGCAAAATAGTGCTTTTGAAAAATACAATATTAATATTTATAAAGGTTAGTTTTATGAAATCTAAATTTAGCTAATTTTCCTGCAGAGTATGAAAGAGCACCCCTTAGGCACAATTTGTTCATGTTTGCTCATTCATCTAATATCTTAAACATCATTTCATAAATGAGACTGTGCATTTTCATAAATAATTCCTAATAGAAGTATGAAAACAAAGCGAATATTGTATTCTTGAAAAGAAATTGTATTGGTGTCCGATTGCTCAAAAACAAATATTGTGGAGGTTTTTTCTTAAACTGAGTATGAAGAGTAATAAATTTTGCATAAACTTACTAAGCTACACATCTCATGCAGAGGAAAAGAGCAAGTATATCATTTTTCTTTATAAACCACTTGAAATAAGTAAGACTGGTAAGTACATGAACTCTGAATAGCTAAGACCTTTTTTCTCAGCAAATGTGTGACACTTTTGAAGTCAGCAGATGTGCTATCTGTAGAAATATAGAACATAAGTATCAATCATCCAAAGTTAAATAAAAATGTTCATTTGCAATTGAAAGGCTTTTATTAAGTATATGCACACTAGACTGGAGGTACTATTTTGTTTATGTGAAGCCAGTGTTTTCTGATAAAGATTTTGAGACTTGAGATGGGTTGGGAACAATGTATGTGAAAAGAGATTACAGTCACTATATTTAAATTAATCCATAATATTTTGAAGTCAAATAAAAATCCATTTTTATGTCTTGCTTATAATTGAGTCAGGTCACAACCTCTTTGGAAATTACATAATATATGTTATTTATGCCACAAAACCTTTTTGATCTTTGGTTGACTTGATGTTTTGACCTTGCCTCAGAACACAAAGCATTTGTGTTAACTGATGGAGAGGTCACTGAGCTTACAGCATAGTTTTGGTGTTTTATTTTAACAGTTCAATAATAAGGTGAAGGGGAACACTCCTGAGAGTGACCATAATAGCTTTATTGCTTTTCTGTTATTAAAACCTCTTAAGATAATTGTTTTCAAAATTATAGTAGGATCTTTTTAGAATTTCTAGATTGAACATCAATTTGTGCTGGTCATGATTCCATTTCTGCTGCTTCACATTGTGTTAATTTTCATTAAGTTCATTATATTTGAAATCTCTCAGAAGGTTAATTTAAAATGCATTGCCTGACTAGATACATACTGCATATTTTTACACCTAAAGATAACAAGATCTAACTTATGGTTCTATTCCTCAGAATAACTATATTAAATGTTTTAATGATGCTCATAGTTTGATGTTATTTTTGTGTATTTAAATATATTGTATTTTATATGTAAATATATATTTAAATATATATTACTGGTAATTTCATAATAATACATTAAATCAGGCATTTAATATTAAAGCTTAATTTATGTATTGAATAGGCTTAGATAAACTTCAGAAGAAAACATCAATATGCTTTTCTAGAACATATCATGTCTACAGAAAACATCTAAATGTTTGATTTCTAAAACAGTAGTCTGTAAACTAGATTAGTGTTCCCTAAAGCCATTCAGGGTCTAAGTAAATTTAAACATTATTTTTTTTCTAAATATTGCCCTGTAAGTGACAATTATTTATGATCATTTTGCTTACAGGTGTTTGTCCAGTCAGGTCTAGTCAAGGTTTATAAACATTGAGATTCATGATGATAGCCTTTGGAAAGCTATTTCATCTAGGCCCTGTTTTCTCCCTCAGTTTTGAGCTTTTTCTTTTACATTCTCAAATGTAAAAGTAGTTATGGTTGTTCAACATTCTCAAATGTAAAAGAAAAAGCTCAAAACTGAGGGAGAAAACAGCTTATTAAGGAACTTGGAACATAAAATTTATTCATATTTAATTAGCCAGTTTTTCATTATTAGTCATTATATCTTAAAGAATTTTGTTTATGTAAATCATAGTAAACAATTTTCCATTGTATGATTTATTTAAAGAGAGTTTTCTTATAGACAAGTTCTCTACTCAACAAATTTGCCTTAAATATTTTCTAACAATTTACCAAAATAAAGAAAACAAATGAACTAATTTTATTATTTTTATTTTTTATTATGAAATTAATTGATGTATAGGCCACTTAAAAATACACTTAAGTGTACTGTTTGATGAAGTTTGACAAATGTATATATCAATGTGCAACCACCACCACAATCAAGATATGAGACTTTTTATCACCTCAAAGAGTATCCTGGTTACTCTATCAATCTCCCCAACTCATGGAGTTAGGCAACCACTGATCTGATTTCTGTTCTGTAGAGTAGTTATGGTTGTTCAATAATTCCATATAAACAAAATCATGCAGTTTGTTTTTATTTTGGCCTGAGCTTTTTATGATCCAAATGATGTTTTTGAGATATATCCAAATTGTTCCATTTATCAATAACATTTTTCCTTTTATTTCTGATTAATGTTGGATTATTGTTATACCAAAATTCATCCATTATCCTGTTGATGATAATTTAATTTTTACTGTGCATTAATATACTTCATTAATATGAAGAATAATTCATAATGCTGTACTCATATACGAAGCTTTACATAGATACGTGTTTTTAAAAATGTTGGGTAGGGGCCTAGGAGTGAAATTGCTTGTCCTTTTTAGTTTCTCTCAGCATTGTTTTGTAATTTTCAATGTGAAGGTCCTGGGATAAAACCCTTTTGGAAATTTTTTATATATATGTATAATTTATATATACATATTTGTAATATTTTTTAGGTTCGATTTGCAAATATTTTTCTGTGGACTTTTGAATCTATATTTATAAAGTCTGTAGTCACCTTTCCTTATAATGTAATTGCCTGATTTTTGCATCAAGGATGTCCTTTTCTGATTTTTTTTCAAGGTAATAATGCTGTTCTCCATAATTGACTTGAAATATCCTTTTTCTGCTCTATTTTCTGAAAGAGTTTGTGTACACTTGGAATAATTACTTACTCTCACATTTGATAGAATATTTGATGACCAGTGAAATCATATGGTCCTGAGTTTCATTTGTGAGAAAGTTTTTAAATTACAAATTCAGTTTCTTTAATAGCAGCAACAGTATTTATATTTTCTATTTATTCTCATGCCAATTTTAGTAATTTTTTTCTCTCCAGGAATTTGTCCCTTCCATTCACATTATTGAATTTATTAGTATTAATTATCCATAATGTTTCTCCTATATCATTGTAACAGTTACAGATTCTACAGGATGGCACTTTTTTCAGCCCTATGTTTGTAATTTGTGTCTTCTCTTTTCTTGCTCAGTTTAAAGATTAACCAATTACTGTTCTTTTCAAATAACTAACTTTCAGTTTTATTGATTTTTTTTCTATTTGTGCCACTGTCTAGTCCATTGCTTTCTGTTCTGATCATTATTTGTGTCTTTCTACCTACTTTGTGATTAATTTTTTATCTTGCCCCATGATTTTTAAGGTGGAAGCTTACATTATTAATCTTATACATTTATTTATTTTTAATGCAATCATTGGAAGCTAAAACTATCCTTTAATCATATTTTAGCTTTATCCTACAATTTTTTATATGTCATGCTTTCATAATCACTTTTAAAAATATTTTCTAATATTGATTGTGATTTCTCCATCATGACTATTTTGATATATACTGCTTTATTTCCAAATTGAGGGACTCTTGATATTGTTACTTTGTTTATTTCTCACATAATTTGATAGTGATCAGAGAAAATGATATTTATAATAATTTCAATCTGTTCAAATTCACTGAATTATTTTGTGACTCAGCACATGTTCTATGTTGATGAATCTTTTAAGTACAGTAACACATAATGTACATTCTGCTGTTATTGAGTGTAGTTCTTTATAAATTCTTTGTTTTATAAATTTTTAAAATTCTACTTCTCTATATCTTTATTGAAATTTTTTGATTCACTTTTAGTATCAATTACTGAGAAAAGAAAGATATAATTTCCATTATTATCACAAAATTATCTATTTCTTTAGTTCTATACACAGTGATGATATATATTAGAAACATATTTCAATTTCTCTTTTTACCTATGTAAATATTTAGTTTTGCTATGTGATCTTAATTAATTGATTCCTTATTATGATATTTTCTTCTTTAAACCCAGAAATATTTCTTATGCTAAAGTCAATTTTTTGTGTTAATATAGATAGATAGCTAGATTAATCTTAGCTTATATGTTAATATAAGATAGATAGCAACTCTATCTCTCCTGATATTTGTATCTGCGTGGTATGTGTTTTTCAATAGTTTCACTTTAACCATTTTTTGTATTCGTAATTGTAGTGTGTTCCTTAAAGACAGCATACAGTTGAGCATTGCCTTTTATCCAATCTAAGAATCTCTAATGTTTAATTAATTAGATGATTTGTATTTACAATAGTTACTAACATGCTTGGGCTCAAATCTACCATTTTTTCTAGTTGTTTTCCATTCATCTCCTATCTTTCTTTTCTTTTTATGTTTTTCCTTCTTGCTTTCTTCTTTCAGATTTTTTAAAAAATTCTTCACTTTATATCCTATATTCACTTATTAGAGCTATGTCTAATATAATTCAGTGACTGCTGTAGGGTTTTAATATATGCCATATTATTTTCCATCTTTTCATATTGTATCTTTTCATAGTCTTTATTCAAATAGTTTCATTGTATTAGTCCATTCTCCCGCTGCTATGAAAAATTACCGGAGACAGGATAATTTATAAAGATATAAAGAACTTAATTGACTTACAGTTCTGCAGGGCTGGGGAGGCCTCAGGAAACTTGCAATCATGGCAGAAGGGGAAGCAAACATGTCCTTCTTCACATGGTAGCAGCAAGGAGCCATCCAGAGTGAAGAGTAGGAAACACCCCTTGTAAAATCATCAGATCTCATGCGAACTTACTTGCTATCACGAGAAGAGCATGGAGGTAGCTGCCTCCATGATTCAATCACCTACCACCATGTCCCTCCCAGGACACGTGGGGATTATAGGAACTACAGTTCAAGATGAAATTTGGGTGAGGACACAGCCAAACCATATCAATTATCCAACTTCATATTTAAAATAGGAACCTTTCAAAAGTGTATATGCATTGTGTACCTGTGTATTTTTTTTTTTGGCTTCTTTTAAGATGTTAACTTTGTTAAAGATTTTCAACAATTCAAATCAGTCCCGAAATGGATGTTTCTGGACATGTTTTGTTTGTTTGTTTTCTATCATGCTGCGTTCATTTGAGTATCTTGGATGGATTTATCATTTTTATAAGCTTTGAAATACTTTAAATTCTTTGTTTAAGTATTTTCCCTACTATTCTCATTTTCTCTTTTGGGGATTCAATTACAGATATATAGACTGCGTGGTATTACCTCACTGGTCACTGAACTCTCTTTATGTCTTGTTTAGCTTTTTTCTCTCCCTCTCTCTCTCTGGGCTTTATTTTAGGTAGTTTTTATCACAATGTGTTTATATTCACTGATCTTCTCTTCTGTAGTGTTTAGTCTTCTGTTTTTCCCCTCCAGTGAATTTTAATATATTACAGATTTTTAGTTTTATAGGTTTCACTGTTTTGTTGTTGCTGCTGTTGAGTCATCTATTTCTCTTCTTATTTAGTAACTTTTTTTTTTTTTACTTTTAATCTTAAAGAATACTTACAGTAGCTGTTTTATAAAGTCTTTGCAAATTTTATAACCTCTGAGATTTTGGGGCCTGTTTCTATTGACTAATATTTTTGCTTGGTTATATGTTTACATTCTATTTTGCAGGCAGTTAAATTACTATGGATCTTCTTTATACTTTTAAGGGTTGGTCTTAGTCATTGTAGGGTTGATCTAGAATCACATTTACGTTAGGGCTAATTTAGTTCTACTATTGAAGCTTGGCCCTGCAGGGATCTCTAGTGAAATCTCTGGTCTTCATCAAGCTCGCTCCACTCACTGTGTCAGATCTTGTATGTTTCCCAGCTCTGAGTGATGCCTGGGAATTATTCTGCAGACATGTCTCCAGAAGGTGTTCAGTGCCCAGAGTCATGGAGTTTCACCTTACAAATGTATTCCTTATTATTCAGCCAGAATCAAAGGCAGATCAGTAGACTTAATGGGTCTTTTTTCTTGCATAGCTCACTTGTCTGTGCTGGTCCGACGAACAAAATCAAGCCTCCTCAGCTTTCTCAATCTCTGATGTCTAGATTATCAACTATTTGAACATAGTGTTCTACTTTTCTTTTTTCTCTGTGCACAACAATCCAAAACATGCCACCAGAGAAAAAGTTGATGAAACTACATATAACATCTTTTTTGTTTCCTACTCTTGGAGATCATAGTCCATCACTGTCTATTGTATAAAGTCATAAAGCAGTGGTTTTATATATTTTGTCCAGTTTCTAGTTATTTATAGAAAGAGGGAAAGTCCAGTACTATTAGCATTGTCATAGTCGGAAACAGAAGTCCCAAGTTCATAACTTTTATTTTTAAAATAAGTATTTATTTTCCCTGATTATAAAATGGGTACTCATTGTACATAATTTTGATTTCATACAGATCTTCAGAAGAAACATACTATTCTATAATTCCATCATTTAATTCACTTTTTTTTTCTTAGAGCTGATGTCCCAAGACATCAAATATTAGAGATAATATTTTCCCTCATGCTTCAAAGTACCTGTTAAAAAAAAAATGACTTGCTGGGCACAGTGGCTCATGCCTATAATCCCAGAAATTTAGGAGGCTGAGGCAGGCAGACAGCTTGAACCCAAAAGTTTGAGACCAGCCTGGGTAACATGGAGAAAAACTATGTCTACAAAACAATACATACATATGTATATACATATATGTGTGTGCATGTATATACACATGCGCAAACATATAAACACAAAGGCATTTATATTATACATATATGTGTGTGTATATATGTGTGTGTATATATACTATATATAAAATAAATAATATGTAGTGTGTATATATATAATATGTGTGTGTATATATTATATATGTGTGTATATATATTATATATGTGTGAGTATATATATTATATGTATTATATATAGTGTGTGTATATTGTATATAGTGTGTATATTATACACACTATATGTATATATACATACGTACATATATACATATATACATATACATATGCATATATACACATACATATACATATACATATATACATATATAGTATATACATATATACATACATATATGTATGTATATACTGTGTGTATATTATATATATAGTGGGTGTAAATATATTATATGTGTGTGTATAATATATATTATAATATATATGTTATTATTATCTATATTATATAATATATATTATTATATATGTATTATATATTATATTATATATTATTATATATGTATATATGTAATATATTATATATTATATATATTATTATATATGTATGATATATAATATATAATATATATTATATATAAGATATATTATATATAATATTATTATATAAAATATATAATATTATAATATATAGTATATCTTATATATAATATTATTGTATATTATATGTTAAATAAATATATCAATATATAAATAAATATATAATTACATATCATATAATATATCTTATATTTTATATTCTATGTAATATAATATGAATAATATATAACATAATATATTATACAATATATTATAATATGCTATATAGTATAATACTCTATGTTATATAGTATAATATGATATATGGTATAATATAACATATAATATATAATATAATATAATATAATATATAATATGTAATATAATATAATATATAATATATATTATATATTATATATAAATATGTAATACATATTTGATATTTTATATATTTTATATATTTTATATAATTATATATAAATTGTATATAATTCTATATATAAAATAGATATTATATATTTTATGTATATATTATTTATATAAAATTTACATATATAAATTATATATAATTTATATATATGAAATTTATATAATGTATATATAAAATATATATAATTCATATATATGAAATATATAAATTTTATATATAAATTTTATATATTTATATATTTATATATAGTTATATATTTATATTTATATATTTATATACAAATTTTATGTCTAATTTCATATATTTTTATATATATAAAATATATAATATGTAAATATATATTTATAAATATATATATAAATTTATATAGGTATATAAAATGTATATATAATTTTATATATAAATTTCATGTATAAAATATATGTAAAATATATACAATAAATATGTATAAGAAAAATATAATTTATATGTTATGGATAATATATAGTATATACTATATATTATGTATATAAAATATATATATTATATATGTACACACACATATACAATATATATACACACACACACACACACACACAACCCAGCTGGGCATGGTGGCGCTTGCCTGTAGTCCCAGCTGCTCAGGAGGCTGAGGTGGGAGGATCAATTGAGCCCAGGAAGTTGGGGCTGCAGTGTACTGTGATCATGCCTTTGCACTCCAGCCTTGGTGAAAAAGTGATACTCTGTCTCAATTAATGAATTAAAACATGACTTGTGTTTTCACATTTCCCAAGTATGGTAACTTGAAGTTATTTGTTATTCTTTTCTTTACCTTGTTGCTTATTTTCTACCTTTCCTAGAATCTCTCAGAAAGGCTGTATGAAAGCCTACCTCATTTTATTTCACTTCTCTTTATTGCACTTCACAGATTTCTTGCACATACGAATTTGTGTTCTTTACAAATTGAAGATTGTGACAACCCTGAGTGAAATAAGTCTGTTGGTGCTATTTTTCCAACAGCATGTGTTTACTTCATCTCTCTGTGTTACGTTTTGGTAATTCTCAAAATTATTTCATACATTATTACTATTATATCTGTTATGGTGATCTGTGTTCAGTGATCTTTGGTGTGGCTATTGTAATTCTTATGGGTACCACAAATAGCACTCATGTAAGATGATGAGCTTAATCAATAAATAAATGTATGTGTTCAGACTGCTCCACTGACCAGCCGTTTCCCCACCAGTCTCCATCTCCTCAGATCTCCCTATTCCCTGAGACAGGACAATATTGAAATTAAGCCAATTAATGACCCTACAATGGCTTCTGAGAGGTCAAGTAAAATGAAGAGTCATGTGCCTCTCACTTTCAGTCAAAAGCTAAAAATGATTAATCTTAGTGAAGAAAGTATGTTGAAAACTGAGACAGGCTGAAAGCTAGACCTCTTGCACCAAACAGCCAAATTGCGAATGCAAAGGAAAAGTTTTTGAAGGAAATTGAAAGTGATCCTCCAGTGAACACACAAATGATAAGAAAATAAAATAGTTTTAAAGCTGCTATGGAGAAAGTTTAACTGATCTGGATAGAAGATCAAAACAGCCACAACATTTCCTTAAGCAAAAGCCTAATCCAGAGCAAGACCCTATATCCTTTCAATTTATGAAAGCTGAGAGAAGTGAGGAAGCTGTAGAAGAAAAGATGAAAACTAGAAGAAAAGTTTAAAGAGAAATTGTAAACATTCAGTCCATTGCAGAGGATATGGTTCATGAGTGATGCAGTTTGGATGTGTGTTCCTGCCCAAATCTCATGTTGAATTGGAGGAGGGGCCATGAGGTAGGTGACTGGATCATGGGGACAGAATTTCCCCTTGCTGTTTGTATTAGTCCATTTTCACACTGCTATAAAGATACTACCTGAGACTGGGTAATTTATAAACAAAAGAGGTTTAATTGACTCACAGGTCTGCATGGCTGGGAAGGTGAAAGAAAAGCAGGCACCTTCTACACAAGGCAACAGGAGAGATAGAAAGTTTAAGGAAAACTGCTACTTTTAAACCATCAGATCTTGTGAGAGCTCCCTCACTATCATGAGAACACCATAGGGCAAACTGTCCCCGTGATCCAGTCACCTCCCAACAGGTCCCTTCCTTGACATGTGGGGATTAGAATTTGAGATGAGATTTGGGCGGAGACACAGAGCCAAACCATATCAGAGTTCTCATAATAGTGAGTGAGTTCTCAAGAGATCCAGCTGAAAGTGTATGGCACTTTCCTCTTTGCTCTCTCTCTCTCTGTCCTGCTGCCATGTGAGGCAGGTCCTTGCTTCCCCTTCACCTTCTGCCATGATAGTAAGTTTCATGAGGCCTCCCAGTTATTCATCCCATTAAGCCTGCAGAACTGTAAGTCAATTAAACCTCCTTTCTTCACATTACCCAGTCTCAGGTAGTTTTTTGTAGCAGTGTAAGAACGGACAAATAGAATGAGGTTTAAGAAAAGAAGCCATCTCCAGAACCTGAAAGTGCAAGGTGAAGCAGCAAGTCTTGCTGCAGAAGCTGCAGCAAATTATCCAGAAGATCTAGCTAAGATCATTGATGAAGGTGGCTACACTAAACAATAGATTTTCAGTGTAGATGAAGCAGCCTTCTATTGGAAGAAGATGACATCTAGGACTTTTATAGTGAGAGAGGAGAAGTCAATGCCTGGCTTGAAAGCTAAAAAAGACTGCTTTGTTAGGAGTTAATGCAGCTCATGATTTTAAGTTGAAGCTAATGTTCATTTACCATTCTGAAAAGCTTAGGACCCTTAAGAATTATGATTAATCTCTACTTGTGCTCCATGGATAGAACACAGACTGGATGACAGCACATCTGTTTATAGCATAATTTACCGAATATTTTAAGCCCACTGTTGAAAATTACTGCTCAGAAAAAAAAGATTATGTTCAAAATATTACTGCTCATTACGTATGCAACTAGTGACCCAAGAGCTCTGATAGACATGTACAAGGAGGTTGGTGTTGTTTTCATGCCTGATGACACATTTATTCTGAAGCCCATTGATTAAGAGGAATTTGACTTTCAAGTCTTGTTATATAAGAAATATATTTCATAAGACTATAGCTGCCATAGATATGTATTCCTCTGGTAGATCTGGAAAAAGTAAATTGAAAACCTTCTGGAAATAATTTATCATTCTAGGTGCCATTAAGTAGGTTTGTGATTTGTGGGACAAGGTCAAAATATCAGCATTAACAGGAGTTTGGGAGAAACTGATCCAACCCTCATGTATGACTTTGAAGGGTTCAACCTTTCAGTGAAGGAAGTACTGCAGATGTGGTAGAAAGAGCAAAAATACTAGAACTAGAGGTGGAGCCTGCAAATGTGACTGAACTGCTGCAATCTCACTGTAAAAATTAAATTGATGAGGAGTTACTTCTTATGGATGAACAACGAACATAGTTTCTGGAGATGGAATCTACTCATGATGAAGATGCTATGAATATTGCTGAAATGACAAAGATTTAGAATTTTACATAAACTTAGTTGATAAATGAATGGCAGGTTTTGAGCAGATTGAATCCAATTTTGAAAGAAGTTCTACTGTGAGTAAAATGCTGTCAAACAGCATTGCATGCTATAGAGAAATGTTTCATAAAAGGAAGAGTCAGTTGATGCAGCAAACTTCATCGTTTGTTTTATTTTAAGAAATTGCCCCAGTCACCCCAACCTTCAGCAATCACCACCCTGATCAGTGAGTAGCCACCAACACTGAGGCAAGGCCCTCTACCAGTGAAAGATTCTGACCCTCTGAAGGTCCAAATAATTGTTAGCATTTTTTTAGCAATTAAACATTTTTAAATTAAGGTATGTACATTTTTTGATGTAATGCTATTGCACCCTTAATAGACTATAATGTAGTGTAAATAAAATTTATATATGCACTGGGAAACCAAAAAAACTTTGTTAATTGCTTTATTGATATATTTACTTTATTGCAGTGGTCTGGACCCAAACTCATGGTATCTCCAAAGTATGCCTGTACGTGTATATGTGTGTATCAAAGATATTTCTTTACTGATACCATTTTAGATTACATTAAATTGCACTAACTACGTATCTTGTGTGCCAGAGTAGACTATAAGCTTAATGTGGACAGAAACCATAATTTATTCTCTTGTATGTCCTAAGGTTGGCTGTTGTTTTGTTTTCTCCTAATAAGTCACAAGTTTAAGTGGTTCTTTCACTTCCAGAGTGTGAAAACCTGGACAAGTTAGCTAATATCTCTAAATCCGTGTCTTCTGTTCTATAGATAATAATACCCTTGTTTTTCCTACAAAGATCATCTAGCCCATCACTAAAGCAGTTCTTGATGATAGTTTTCAGCTCATGTATCTAACTAAATTCTGTTAATACAAATTTCGCCAATTATAAGTTATTTTTGTGATACAAGGAATTCTTAAAAGGAAAACCTCTAAACTGTTTTTGTGATATATATAAAGTCAAAGTAATATACCTTTTATTTTCTGAATCTTCTTAAGTGTCATTTCAAAGAAAGCCATAACTATCCGGGAAAAATATTGGTCACATCCTATCACAAAATACATATTCCTTTTATTAAAACTTCAGAAATCAACTTCTTATCTTAAGCATTATAATAAAAATAAATATTTAGAATAATTAAAGATGTTACAAATGCATTATATGTGTGAGAAATGCATGTACCTGACCTCTGGTTTGTTTTTTCTTATTCATCTCAAATAATTAGAAGCTGATTAAATTAAGAAGAATATACTTTTGGAATTTTGTGCATTAAGATGTCATTTTCTTTTTTCATGGCTTACATATGCACCTGTTATGGCTTTACAGATAAAATAATTGAATATTGTCTGTGTTTTTTACTTACTAACAAACTGTTGGATTGAATAATCTGATTTTTAAATTAATTCTAGAGGTTATTCTAATGTGTTCTTAATTATGATTATGAAAATCTGCAGTAGTTAGGGGTTCTCCAGAGCAGCAGACTTACAGAATCAGGAGCAGGAGAAGGAGAGAGAGAGAAAGTTATTTTAAATAATTTGTTCACACAATTGCAGAAGTTTGATAAATTCAAAATCTGCAAGATACACCAGCATGCTGGAGATTCAAAGAGTTGAGATTCCAGTTCAAAAACAATCTGCTTAGAAAATTCCTTCTTATTCTGGGGAGGTCATTCTTTATTCTACTGAGGACTTTAACTGATTGGATGAAAACCACACATATGATGGAAGATAATCTGCTTTACTCAAAATCCACAGATTTAAATGTTAATCTTATCCAAAAAATACCTTCACAAAAACATGCAGAATAATATTTGACCAAGTATCTGGGCGCCATGGCCTAGCCAAGTTGGCACATAACATTAACCATCACAAGCCCACCTCTGTCAGCTTGTTAGGTTGCATCTTTTTAATGAAGCTCTTTTCCACATTCTACCTTTCTGTCATTAAGCTGCACTAGGATGATGGGAAACATGGTAAGACCAATGAATACCATGAGTATAGGCTCATTGCCATACTTCATTTGCTGTGAAGGGAGTTTTTGATCAGAAGCAATGCTGTGTGGAGTACCATAATGGTGGGTAAGTCCTTCTGTAAGTCCACAGATGGCGTGTTTGGCAGAAATATTGTGTGCAGGGAAGGCTAACCCACATCTGGCCTAAATGTCTATTCTAGTAAAACAAAACACTGCCCTTTTCATTATAGAGGCAGTTTAATGCAATCAAACTGCCACCAACTGACTGATCACCCCAGGGAATGGTGTCATATTGAGGATTCAGTGTTGTTCTCTACTGCTGGCATATTGAGCACTCAGCAGTGACTATATCTAGGTTGACTTGGTGAGTGGGAATCCATGTTGCTGAGCCCATGCATAATTGCCATTCCTGCCACCATGGCCACTTTGTGAGCCCATTGGGCAATAACAGGGGTAGTTAGAAAAAAAAAAAGCTGACTGGTATCCATGAAGTGGGTCATGTTATCCACTTGATTATTAAAATCCTCCTCTGCTGAGGTCACACTTTGGTGAGCATTCACATAGGACACAAGTATTGCTATAATTTTTGTCCATTCAGAGTTGTCTGTCTTCATACCTCTTGCTCAGACTTCCTTGTCATTTTTTAAAAATTTTACTTTCACTTCTGGGACACATGTGCAGAACATGCAGAGTCATCAATTTTTCAATCATGTTCCTTCCAAGTACCTGATCATTCAGTCAAACCATTGGCTATAGCTCGTAAATCAGTATATAATTAGTATATATCTGATTACTTCTCCTTGCAAGCCAAATGGACAACCAAGTGTTCTTGAAGTTCTGCTGACTGGGAAGACTTACTTTCACCACCATCCTTCAGCAATGTCTTAGAAGGAGGCTGTAGTACTGCGGCTGCCACTTTTGGGTGGTGCCTTGATAAGAAACATCTGTAAACCAAGCCCAAGTCTTCTCATCCACGATCAACTGATTATAGGGATCTCTGCATAAGACCATAGGTGCAGGCTGAGAGATAGAAGTCAGTGTAACAGGAATGAGGACCATGAATATTTGAGCCACTTCTTCATGTAACTTACTTGTGTTTTCAGGGCTTGCTTGGACCTAATCATGTACATAACACTTCCATTTGATGATGGAGTGCTGCTGTGTATGCCCAAATTTATTGCTTGGTGGGCTAAATAATTCCCAGTTCATGATGAAAAGCTCAGGTCACTTGGCGGTCCGTGGTTAAACATTTAATCTCCACTAGGCCCAGTACTGGTCCAAAAGCTATTTATCAAAATGAAAGTAGTTATATACAGAGGATGAAAGAGTTTTGCTCCAAAAATCTAAAGAGCTCAATGGCTCACCTCTAGTGATATAATATAGATCCCAAACAGCATCCCTATCTGCTACTTTAAGCACCATTGGATCTGCTGAATCATATGGACCAATGGGCAGTACAGCTTTCACAGAAGCCTAGACCTGTTGCAGAGCCTTCTGTTGTTCTGGGCCCCACTCAAAACTAGCAGCTTTTTAGGCCATTTGGTAAATGGGCTGGAGTAGCACGCCCACATGATGAATTTGTGTGTTATCTCCATAGTCCAAAAAGGCTCATAACAAGAGAATATCCAATCTGATATCCAAATGTATCACACTATCCAGAGAATTTTAATGTATGAAGGGATTAACTTCCTCAGTGGCAAATTCTGCTAACCTTAGACTGATTCTAGCAAGCAGAAATCAGCATGCTACAGATTTGTAGAACTACTTGAATATGTCAATAATATCCTAACCCTAAGGTATAAAGAAAATTTCCAAATACTTGTGGGTAGGACCAGTAGAGTAACCTATAATGGAATGTTCATTTGTAATCTAATAATTTTTACCTTTGTGAATAGTTCAATTTTAGAGTGATTAATCTTTCAATTTTCCTTTATTTTTAATTTTTTTATTATACTTTAAGTTCTCGGGTACATGTGCACAATGTGCAGATTTGTTACATATGTATACATGTGCCATGTTAGTGTGCTGCACCCGTTAACTCGTCATTTACATTAAGGCATATCTCCTAATGCTATCCGTTCCCCCTCCCCCCACCCCATGACAGGCTCTGGTGTGTGACATATTTCCCCCTGTGTCCAAGTGTTCTCATTATTCAATTTCCACCTATGAGTGAGAACATGCAGTGTTTGGTTTTCTGTCCTTGCAATAGTTTGTTCAGAATGATAGTTTCTAGCTTCATCCATGTCCCTACAAAGGACATGAACTCATACTTTTTTATGGCTGCATAGTATTCCATGGTGTATATGTGCTACATTTTCTTATTCCAGTCTATCATTGATGGGCATTTGGGTTGGTTCCAAGTCTTTGCTATTGTGAATAGTGCAGCAATAAACATACATGTGCATGTGTCTTTATAGCACCATGATTTATAATCCTTTGGGTGTATGCCCAGTAATGGGATGGCTGGGTCAAATGGTATTTCTAGTTCTAGATCCATGAGGAATCGCCACACTGTCTTCCACAATGATTGAACTAGTTTACAGTCCCACCAACAGTGTAAAAGCATTCCTATTTCTCCACATCCTCTCCAGCACCTGACTTTGTTGTTTCCTGACTTTTTAATGATTGCCATTCTAACTGGTGTAAGATGGTATCTCATTGTGGTTTTGATTTGCATTTCTCTGATGGCCAGTGATGATGAGCATTTTTTCATGTGTCTGTTGGCTGCATAAATATCTTCTTTCCAGAATCTACAGAGAACTTAAACAAATTTACAAGAAAAAATCAAACAACTCCATCAAAAAGTGGGCAAAGGATATGAACAGACACTTCTCAATTTTCCTTTAAAAGCATGAAGTAAGCAAAGTCATTAACATCAAAAGTTTTTATTCGCTCTGGTTTGGAAACCATTACAAAGTTGGTTAGAACCAAATTATTCCATATATATATAAATTATTTCGTATATATATTATATATAATATATATATGTGAAAGGGAAAAAATGAATAGTACTTTAGTACTTTCAATTTTTATGGATTTAAAACTCTATTGACAGGGCCTGAGGGCCAGAGCTGGGTTCATCTTTCATTGGCTCTATAAGATTAGTGAATATATTTCTTGAATTAAAATCTAGATGCATAGTTATATAGTAAGATAGGAAGGTAGAATATTTTAAACAGAGACTATTCTAGAAAATCTACAGCTTATTTTCTATAAGATTATGAAAAATTTAATTTTTGAAGTTCCTATGGATTTATTTCAATTATCCATAATTTAGAATAATTCCTTCCTAAATTGATGAGACTGGATTGAGACAACCACAAACAGAGGAGGATATTAAGAGGAACAGGAGACTATTTAGAAAGTTATCTTTCTTTCAACATTTACTAGATATGCCCAAATATATTCTGAGACACATAGTCTTTTGTCATGCATTCTTTTATAATGAAAATGTAGAAAGGACAGAAATAAGCCAAGATTGAGTTAAAGAGGCATAAAAACAGAAGAAGGAATAATTAAAAAAAAAAAGTTAAAAACAGAAATAATTGAATTATTATCCAGTCTTGGGTATTTCTTCATAGTAATGCAAAAATGGCCTAACACAGAAATGTAGTCTAAAATTTGAGAATAATAATTCTCAAACTAGAATGCCTGTTTTAATTCTACCTCTGCCACTTAAAAGGTGTATGATACTGCATAAGTTGTTCTAAAATTTGTACCTCAGTTTGCTATTAATTAAAATAAGTGTAATGATAGTATTAACCTCATAATATGTTAGAATAAAATAAATACTTTAAAGCTAAATAATGCCTAAATTTTTCTGCAAGTGTTAAGAAGATAGAACAAATAAAATATGCAGGAAAAGTGTTATACAGTAACCTAATCAACGGAGCTCTGAAGTAAATAAGAAAAACAATAAATGTTCTGTAAAAAACAAGGGTTGAGAGCCTGAAATATTAGTGGGGTAGAATCTGTGATAGTAAGTTCAAGCTGAAACTAAAGATGGTCTATAAGTATTTGCCAGTTATACTAAATAAGAGGCTTGCTTTTAATAGCCAAAAGGCTTAAGAGTCAACATTTAGAGTTCCAGTGAGATTAATAGAGACAATTAAAGAGCTGTATCTTAGTAAATGCATGGACAGGGAAAATAGTTACACTAATAGCAAAAGAAGAAAAAAAAAGTGAACATTTTGTTTCAGCCTGAATTTCTGAGAATGGGTTAGGAGGATAATTTTTCTATCCAGGAATTCTTTATTATTATTATTATTATTATTATTATTATACTTTAAGTTTTAGGGTACATGTGCACAATGTGCAGGTTAGTTACATATGTATACATGTGCCATGCTGGTGTGCTGCACCCACTAACTCGCCATTTAGCATTAGGTATATCTCCTAATGCTATCCCTCCCCCCTCCCCCCACCCCACAACAGTCCCCAGAGTGTGATGTTCCCCTTCCTGTGTCCATGTGTTCTCATTGTTCAATTCCCATCTATGAGTGAGAACATGCGGTGTTTGGTTTTTTGTCCTTGCGATAGTTTACTGAGAATGATGATTTCCAATTTCATCCATGTCCCTACAAAGGACATGAACTCATCATTGTTTATGGATGCATAATATTCCATGGTGTATATGTGCCACATTTTCTTAATCCAGTCTATCATTGTTGGACATTTGGGTTGGTTCCAAGTCTTTGCTATTGTGAATAGTGCCGCAATAAACATACGTGTGCATGTGTCTTTACAGCAGCATGATTTATAATCCTTTGGGTATATACCCAGTAATGGGATGGCTGGGTCAAATGGTATTTCTAGTTCTAGATCCCTGAGGAATCGCCACACTGACTTCCACAATGGTTGAACTAGTTTACAGTCCCACCAACAGTGTAAAAGTGTTCCTATTTCTCCACATCCTCTCCAGCACCTGTTGTTTCCTGACATTTGAATGATTGCCATTCTAACTGGTGTGAGATGGTATCTCATTGTGGTTTTGACTTGCATTTCTCTGATGGCCAGTGATGATGAGCATTTTTTCATGTGTCTTTTGGCTGCATAAATGTCTTCTTTTGAGAAGTGTCTGTTCATATCCTTTGCCCACTTTTTGATGGGGTTGTTTGTTTGTTTCTTGTAAATTTGTTTGAGTTCATTGTAGATTCTGGATATTAGCCCTTTGTCAGATAAGTAGGTTGCGAAAATTTTCTCCCATTTTGTAGGTTGCCTGTTCACTCTGATGGTAGTTTCTTTTGCTGTGCAGAAGCTCTTTAGTTTAATTAGATCCCATTTGTCAATTTTGGCTTTTGTTGCCATTGCTTTCGGTGTTTTACACATGAAGTCCTTGCCCATGCCTATGTCCTGAATGGTAATGCCTAGGTTTTCTTCTAGGGTTTTTATGGTTTTAGGTCTAACGTTTAAGTCTTTAATCCATCTTGAATTAATTTTTGTATAAGGTGTAAGGAAGGGATCCAGTTTCAGCTTTCTACATATGGCTAGCCAGTTTTCCCAGCACCATTTATTAAATAGGGAATCCTTTCCCCATTGCTTGTTTTTCTCAGGTTTGTCAAAGATCAGATAGTTGTAGATATGCAGCGTTAATTCTGAGGGCTCTGCTCTGTTCCACTGATCTATATCTCTGTTTTGGTACCAGTACTATGCTGTTTTGGTTACTGTAGCCTTGTAGTATAGTTTGAAGTCAGGTAGCGTGATGCCTCCAGCTTTGTTCTTTTGGCTTAGGATTGACTTGGTCATGCGGGCTCTTTTTTGGTTCTATATGAACTTTAAGGTAGTTTTTTCCAATTCTGTGAAGAAAGTCATTGGTAGCTTGATGGGGATGGCATTGAATCTATAAATTACCTTGGGCAGTATGGCCATTTTCACGATATTGATTCTTCCTACCCAAGAGCATGGAATGTTCTTCCATTTGTTTGTATCCTCTTTTATTTCACTGAGCAGTGGTTTGTAGTTCTCCTTGAAGAGGTCCTTCACGTCCCTTGTAAGTTGGATTCCTAGGTATTTTATTCTCTTTGAAGCAATTGTGAATGGGAGTTCACTCATGATTTGGCTCTCTGTTTGTCTGTTTTGGTGTATAAGAACGCTTGTGATTTTTGTACATTGATTTTGTATCCTGAGACTTTGCTGAAGTTGCTTAACAGCTTAAGGAGATTTTGGGCTGAGACAATGGGATTTTCTAGATATACAATCATGTCATATGCAAACAGGGACAATTTGACTTCCTCTTTTCCTAATTGAATACCCTTTATTTCCTTCTCCTGCCTAATTGCCCTGGCCAGAACTTCCAACACTATGTTGAACAGGAGTGGTGAGAGAGGGCATCCCTGTCTTGTGCCAGTTTTCAAAGGGAATGCTTCCAGTTTTTGCCAAACAACTCTATGCAAATAAACTAGAAAATCTAGAAGAAATGGATAAATTCCTTGACACATACACCCTCCCAAGACTAAACCAGGAAGAAGTTGAATCTCTCAATAGACCAATAACAGGCTCTGAAATTGTGCCAATAATCAATAGCTTACCAATCAAAAAGAGTCCAGGACCAGATGGATTCACAGCCAAATTCTACCAGATGTACAGGGAGGAACTGGTACCATTCCTTCTGAAACTATTCCAATCAATAGAAAAAGAGGGAATCCTCCCTAACTCATTTTATGAGGCCAGCATCATCCTGATACCAAAGCTGGGCAGAGGCACAACCAGAAAAGAGAATTTTAGACCAATATCCTTGATGAACATTGATGCAAAAATCTTCAATAAAATACTGGCAAACCGAATCCAGCAGCACATCAAAAAGCTTATCCACCATGATCAAGTGGGCTTCATCCCTGGGATGCAAGGCTGGTTCAATATACAGAAATCAATAAATGTAATCCAGCATATAAACAGAACCAAAGACAAGAATTTCTAATTACATACTTCACAAAGAAGAATATGATATCTTAAAAAGAGCCTATAACACAAGAAGAAAGATGAGATGGTTGTGTGAACTTGGCTTTTGAAAACCCTGCATTTAGTATATCATGGATTTGTTGTATTTTCAGCTGTATGTTATTTCTAAGATATTATCAAAGAATATCAATAATACTGGAAATAAACCACATTATATTTATGCTACTTAAAATATTTCTTAATTTATCATGAAGTTGGAATATAAGATGTGTCCTCTAGAGTTGAACATCGAGGCAGTTAATATATTACATCTGGACTCAATATTTGCTTGTTTTATCCAACGATACAAAATACATGAATTGGAAATTTCCACAAGAAAAATACATTCCTTTGAAATGAATTAAGAATAAGGAAATGATAGATAGAGAAAGAGAGAGAGAGGGAAAGGAAGTACTAAATCAATTGTTAATAAATAACTACCATGTAGGATTCCAAAAAAAATGAGGTAAAATTGAAGTATTTAGAAATGGATATGGCAGTACCCAGAAATATCGCTTTCATTAAACTTCTATATATAAATGGGTGTGTGAATCACACTCTCTGAGATTTAAGCTTTGGAAAGAATCATAACATTATTTACTGCTGAATATCTACACATATACGTACACATGTGCGCACATTTTTATAGTATAGAGCACCATTTCCTGTCCAATGAAACTTCAAGTGGTTAAATCCAGGCAAATAATTAAACTATTTGGAAATGTGAAAATGCAAAGGCAAAACATGCCTGTGTTGGATAACACTATCTAAAAATCCTAGGTACAACTTCTTTATCAATGAAAGGTGGTGACTGACTTAGTTGAGTACATACATATTTCTAGATTCAGCTCTAAATCTCCCACTCACTAGTGCTGTGACTCAACCCTCTTAATTTTTATGAGACTTAGTTTCTTTATCTGCAAATTGGATGAATTATTCAATAACAATCATAGAATTATTCAATAAAAATTCATAATTTGTAGGATCAAATTTCCAAGAATGTCTGGAATGAGTGTAAGGACATAAGTTCTACTCTTCCTAATCAATGATAGATTCACATAATTGAGAGTGAAAATACTTTCACATTACCCATGTCTAATCATCGTCAAAATAAAATAAAATATAAATTTACTTATTATGCTCAAATTTTTTTCAAATGAGTGAAAGTAACTTCAGCATAAAATTTTAGAACATAGCCTCAGGATGGATCTTTAAAAAATATTACTTGAAATTGGAAAAATGATAAAAAAGAATTGTCTAGAATAGTCAGGGACTGCAAATCTTGCTAGGAGTCTGCAGGTGCAAAAATAAACCTGTAAAATGGAACAAATTTTCTAACTTGAAATTAGAAATGTGGCCCATGTCCATTCTTTAGAAAACTGATCGTTGTTTTTATTTAAAAGCAGACATCTGTAGCCACTCCACAGATTATGAGAATTGTAATCAGAAACACAGCATATGGTAGCAAGTGATGAATCTGAGGAGACACAGCTAAGTTTAGATCTAACTAAAATTTCTAGGTTTCACTTTAAAACTAAATGTAAGAAACATGCTGGCGTCATTTATCATTACATGAAGTTAATATATGATGTTCTCATTTTTAACTGGTCCCTTAAACAGAAGTATAAATGTAATACACACTTTCTATTTGAACTTTCTATTTGGTCTTTCCAATAAAAAAAAACTTGTGTTTGTTTTCTGTGATGACAGATATACCAAAATAAGAGTAAAAAGTTAAAAAGTATACATATTATATATAATTTTAAATAAATATATAGCTAGAAAACTCATAATGTATGTAAGTAGATTAAAATTCTACTTATATAGGAAAGCAATTCTGATAAATTTGGACAGTTACTTAGTTAGCTTTTCCAGATTATTTCCCATATTCTAGACCAATCTGATGATACTCATTCAACCAATCACAGTTACATAATTGAACCATATACATAACGTAAAATTTATCACTGTTTAATCCCAGAAGTTTATTTTCAGAAAGTTAACATGAATATAAGTAAAAAAATCTCTGACTTTGTGAAAAATATCTCATGAAAGCAATAAAGAAATCCTGTTATTTGTAAAATATCTATTGTATTCCAATTTCAGTATAAGATTTGAGATTGGCATGGTGAAACCCTGTCTCTACTAAAAATACAAAAACATTAGCCAGACGTGGCAGGGTGCACCTGTAGTCCTAGCTACAAGGGAGACTGAGGCAGGAAAATCGCTTGAACCCGGGAGGTACAGGTTGCAGTGAGCTGAGATCATGCCACTGCACTGCAGCCTGGGTGACAGAGTGAGACCCTGTCTCAAAAAAATTAAAAAATACAAATAATAAAGAATACCCTTTGTACTGGCAGAGTAGGAACAGGGGCAGAATAAGCTCAACATCTGGAGACTGTCTTGTCCATTCTCCTGATTTTAAGATACTTTTTGGTCTACTTCTCTGTTGCCTTTGCCCCTTTCAGAATGATCTTGCCATCCTGCTCATCCCGCCATATATGGCATATTGGGAAAATGCCGAGGCCATCCATCTGGACTCCTTCACTGCTTACACATTTGGACACAAGAAGTATTTTCCCCCTGCCATTTAGAAATGTGTGTATTGTGATGGGGGCAACAGTTGCGTGACAGGCTGTCTTGCGATCATCTGCCTAAAAACATGAAAACACATTTCTTTGCTTGTTTTTTGTTTGTTTGTTCCTACTTTCTTGAAGTCTTAGGTTAGTGGATAAAAGCATAAACTAAGGAGCCAGACTATTAGGATTCACATCCTTCTTTCTATACTTATTTGCTGAGAAGATTTGAAAATTGTTTTTCTTTGCACTTTCTATTTGTAAAATAGGCAGAAATTGTAGGTTTATCTTCATAGAGTTTTTATGAGGTTTAAATAGAATAATGGATGAAAGTAATTTACATCAGTGCCTGACACATAATAGTTAAACATGTTAATATTTATTTGCCATGATTTATCATTATTACCAACTAACTCTATTGTGTGATTTTTCCCAGGAAAGATGATACCAATCTCTCTGTAGTTCAGATCCCCAAAGCTGTCTACGTGTTTGTTAAACTCCTGTTTTCAGGCAAAACTTAGAGAAGGAAAAGATGCCATACCTCCTTCTCAGTAACCCATTACCATCTAAGGTGTTGGATATGGGACTTATTATTACCATTGCTCTTAAGAACCTCCTTTCCCAGCTCTTAAGAAACTTTATCTGGTCTCATCCTGGAAAGATCGAGAGCTTAGAAGCCTAAACTTGACTAATTATGTATTCATTATGGCCCATGACGTCTCAGGGTCTAGGGTTTCCAAATTTAAAATTCTTTTCTCAGCTTCTACTATAGCAACTTTATCCTAATGTTGTGATTTTTAAAATTTATTTTATTGAATGTTACAAATTACCACAAATTTAGCAGCTTAAACCAAAACCGGTTTATTAGCTCAAAGCTCCATAGGTCTGAAGCCAAGGTGGGCTCCGCTGTATTCTCTGTTTGGGATCCCACAAAGTCAAAATCAGGATATCAGCCAGGCTGAGTTCTTATTTGGAGGCTCTGGGAAACACTCTATTTCCAAAGTCTTTCTTATTGTTACAGAATCCAGTTTCATGCAACTGTAGAACTAAAGTTCCTGATTCCTTGCTGGCTAGTGGCTCAGGGTTGCTCTCAGTTTCTGGGAATCTCTTTCAAGTTCTTTCCACATAGTACCCTCCATTTCCCAACCAGCAACAATGCACCAAATTTTACTCATGCTTCCAATCTCTGGCTTCCTCTTTTGTTCTCAGCTGGAGAAAGCTCTGTGCTTTTACACAGCTCAGGTGATTAGGTGAGACCCACCCTGATCACCTCCCTATTTTAAGGGTAACTAAATGGTAACCTTAGTGATATTTGCAAAAATTTTTTTTGCTATGTAACATGCTCATTAGAATAACACAAGGACGTGAAGATCATGGAGGCTGTCTTAGAATTTTTCAAATCATATTTAGGTAATAGATTTAGGTGAGATCTAGGAGTTTGCTCCTATAGGGAAGAATCAGGGTAATCAAAAATTACACGAAGAAATATTGTCAAATGGTATTTTTAAATATTTTACTAACACTTTCATATTTCTATATATGGTTTCTTATCCAAATAATAGTTTTGTAAATTAATATTAAATAAGTGAATGAATAAAAGTGATATTGGTGATAAGAATCTTGTCATTTTTATCTGCTCCGCCTATTATCAGAATGACTGCTAAACATTAATTCAGTCATTTTTTTTCCCTAATGCAAACCATTCCTTACTGGCTTATTTTTGCAACTTAATATCTGTTATTAAAACTAATTCCTTTTGTTTAGAATAATGTCTTGTTCATTATAGAATGTTTTTGTTATTTCAATATTTATATTTTGTTTTTGAATGTTAGTTTAAACTGTTTTTATATTTGTTATCAATTGTATGTTTAAAATATTTAATTTATTGAGAAATTGGCTTACAATTTTTTTCTAGAAGGTGTTAAAATTTGCTTTGAATATCATTATGAACTATGATTACATCCAAAATGTAGGGTTTTTTTTCCCTTAAAAATCCAGTCTATTTGGAGAACTTAAAGTCAGTGTCTTATTCTCTACCCTTCTCCTATGAAAGGAAGAGCTATTTACTTGAAAATTCCTTGGTAAGTTTTAATTTTTTATTATGCAAAATATTGAAAATATAAACTTTTTAAAAATGCTACACATGCTCCTCTAGCCTGAGACTATGCTGAGAAAGTAGTTGCTCTCAGGCTGAGCAGATAGCCCAGCCTAACATGTAGTTTCAGATTCAAGGATTAAAAAGCTGCCTTTATGTTGCTATTTTTCAAACATGCACAGACTTTTATACTTTTGTAGCTACAGAGCAATGCCAATTTTCTCATTTAACTCTTCTATTAAATAAAGTATGTAATCTAAATGGTAGGAATATACATTTACCCTGTCCAATGCAAACAGAATTTAACATTTTAGCACTCTTATTTGTCTTGATTTAACTCATGCAAAGAGTTTACATATGTTACTTCAATGGTTTGGAGCTAATGGACTAAGTTTTTTTATGAAACCTCAGAAAGGTCTATTCTCTAGTTTTTTGGGTTGTGCTTTTTTCTTGAGAAATATATACTTTAGAAGGAGAGCTTTTCTTCACCACAGTCGTCTACATATTTATTTGCAGTCCATCCTCCAAAGATATTTGCTTTTAAATTTCTGCCTCTCAAGTCATAATTTCCATTTGAATATTTTAGAATCGTACTCACAAGCTTCGTAGATATAATCTCTCCCCTCACCCTAACATGTTGCTTTGACAAAATTAATATAACAAAATGCTAAGATATTTCATGTACCTGTCACTTACTGGGGATTTCTGAATTCTGTGAGCATCTGTTTCCTGTTGCCGCTAAAGAGCAAGAAATCCAATTAAGAATAGTGAGAGAGGAGAGAATAGACTTCTTGATTTTGTAGGCAATTAGCCAATAGAAGTTACTGTGAAATTTTTATTCCTAAGGGATTTCAATTATACGATAAGATTTTTCTGTTGTAAAGAAAGAGGTAGGTTGAGGGACTTTTTGAACTTTCTTATGTGTTTTATAAAAAAAGATTTACTGGTACTGAATGATTCCTTTGATTGATTATTATTTTACATGTAAACATGGAAGGGAGAATACAAGTGTTATTTAATATAAATGTCAAAGAATGATGCATATTTCATGAAGCTACAATAATTGAAAAATCTAGAAGAGAGCAAATCAACTGAAAACTGTTATCTGAAAGTAATTCTATGATCAGCTAGAGGAAAGAACTCCTAGTCTACTCAAATAACATGCTTATATAAAGACGAATGGCCAAATAAGCATAAATTTTATATAAGATTTTATCATTTTCTCTACTTAGTTGAGCTCCACTAGAGTCTTTTTTTAATGTCACAGGAAGGAAAATGTGACCATTACTGCAATTCCTTTTTTTGTGTTAGTGAAAATTGCAATACAAAATAGGTAATGCAACTCTCTGCTGCCCATGAACAGTAGTACCTCAGCATATCTCTACATGAAAGCTTATTTTACTATCACTTAAGGAACTCATTACCCTTTTATGAGGCTTACATGCTGCTTTACAAATATAGCACTCTAGTAACATTATGGAAGCATCATTATTCTTGCCAGTGGCATTTTTTAAAGCAAGGAAAAACTAGTTTGAAAATAACTTCCTTAGTGTTCTTAGTCTTTTGTACTATGCTAATATTTTCCCACACTTTTGTTGAATTCTTAGTTTTATTTTAGTTTTTCCACCATCTGGAAGTTATTAAAATGTGAGAAAACTTGTATAATTCTGATTTAGTTGTTGAGATAAGAAACTACTTTGGATCATCTTTAATAGAACAGGAAGGAGTCAGGCCCATTTCTACACAGGAGCCAATCAGTGTTCACCACAAACATTTGTTTAACATGGGCACCATTTTGATTCAAATATCACAGTAAGTTATTTTAGGTTCAAAAAGTTCAACTAACTTAGAGCACATATACATTAAATTAGCAGTTTTAAAGCATGTGGCAAAATGTCATGTAAGGTCTGCCCCTAAGTTGTTTATTATTAATGAAAAGTAAAATATAAAAATTTGTGAATGATATATTTTACAGAGAAAGAAAAATATATTCCAATTTATTTTTATACTATCATTACCCTTACTTTTTGATTTTTTTTCTTGAATAAGAAAAGTTGATAAATTCGCAGAATACAGTCTTGGGAAATACAGAGCACTGAAGGAGTGTGTTTTGCAGGTAAATATTATTACACTTGGTGTCATGGTGAAAACAAGACTGCAAACAGAACCAACTCACTACCTAGTATACCTCATTCTCTAATTCAGACTATCCCAATTTAAGATATTCCTCTAAGCTCACCTATCTTTTAGAAAAATATATTTGAAATATCAATAATGAGACATTACAAGAGAAAGATTATTTTTCCATGTGGAAGTCATGAGAGACTTTTATGAAATGTAATTTAGTATATTTCTCAAGAGAATAAAAATGACTTTGATAATTCAGGACATAATGTCCAAAGTACAACAAAATGGATAGGTAAAAACTTAGCTTCTATTGTTCTATGAAACTCATATAATTTGTGAGTGTTCTGGTCTTCTTATGCCCAACAACTGCTAATATCAAATAACTATTTGAAAATATAACAATTTTGAATTATTTATTAGTATTAATGAACCACACGTTTAACCAATACCTACCAGATTACAACCTTCCTAAAAATGAGATAATGATTTTTCAACAAGGTAAAGATTTTTCTATACATCATGGAAAAGGACCTCCAAGAGCTACTTGTTCAATTTCATTTATTTATTTATGTTTGGCTGGCCCTGATTTGAACCAAGATATATTCCAGAGCAGCTGAGGTGACATGAAGCTAGAAGGATATGAAAAATTCATAGCTATAAAGTATCAGATAATGAGTAACAAATGTAGTCCCTATTTTGTACATTGCGTGACAGTTTTCAAATGCTACATGTTTTTTCTCACAGTGAGAGTTCATTATAAAAGTATTAATAGAGATTTTATTATCCATCCAGGAACTTATAGAAAGCTAGAGAAGACACTAAAAAGGGATCAGTTCTAACTTATCATACAATATTGATGCATTTTAAACACAATGTGTAGTTTATAACTAAACATAAAGATGTGCCAAGTAATTTTTTTGAATTATCAAACGTCCAGTTGGATAAACAAGGCACCTGTATATTTGGTTCAATTGATTACATGTTATAATATGCTAATCCAATTTTATTTTAATTGGATTTAATGTTTAAGTTTTAGACTACTGAATTTGTAATCCTCATAAATTAATCTGTGATTCTTTTTAAAGTAATAAGTAATTATTGGCAAAAATCAATGTTCTCTTCGGACAAAAATGATGATTTACAATTGACATAATGTGAACTTGCCATTTCTCTTTCACTAACTCCTCCTGTTCATTCCAGTTAATCCTTCTGTATCTGAATCTCACTTCATGGGAGGAATAACATGTTAAATAATGAAAAGATTCTAGAGAGAAGAAATCTGTTCAACACTTTCGGCTAGCTAACACAATTGTGTAACTTATGTATTAGCTTCTTAATTGTGCCTCAGTTGTGTTTTAGCCTAGTAAGTATTTTTATTTATAAAATATCAATGCACAGTATCTCTGTGGCACCTGGAGATAGGTAAAGACAGAACTTTATGCTCAATGCAGCGAATTGAGCATCATGATTCTCATATTTCAGAGAACTGGCTTCCAGAAAACAAGAGATAACATAGGCAACTTTTTAGTAGAGGAAGTGAGAAAGGAAAATTTAGTTTTTTTGGTATGTGGCATATTCAGAGTTGGAATCATAGTTACTAAACAACTAGGAAAAAGAATGAGGAGTCCGCCATGGCAAGCAGAGTCAGGAAGTCCTGAACACTGACTCTGTCATATTTTAGAATTGATTCAAGCTGAGAAATAATGCAAAATGACTTACAAGGTCTCAGTAAATCCTAATGTTGATCATTCATTAGGTCAACAAATATTTATTGGGCATCAACTATGTGAACAGCAAAAAGCTAAATACTGTATATGCTAAGCTGTGACACTATTCCTATCTTTAAGGAATTTTTACAATGTAACCTCAATTGTAATAAAATTTGAGATATATTATGCATAGAGAATGACTGAACAAAATATGTAATCGTCTCATGTGTTCATCTGGAAATTTGGACCTCAAAATACATATATTTAACCTATTCTTATGTTTAGTTATAGAATGACAAATTATTACTACAATGTTAACATAAATAATTGCATATCAGAGTAATAAATCAGACATGAAAAGATAAAATTCAATAACTTGGCTGAGCAGTGATTGTGATTTGATGAATTGACTATTACAGATATTTCTGTATACCATCTTAACAGTAAATTCTGGGGGCAAGATATTGATAAATTTTTACTTCTAAATAAGTCCAATTGATTGGTTTCATTTGCTGATTTAACAAATATTTATTGAGAGTGCATTGGCTCTCTAAGCATTGTTCAAGGTTCTAGGAATAAAAAGGTAAATAAAATAGACATGGTCCCTATTGCAAACATGAATATTTTGGAAAGAAATTCAAACAAGGCTAGAGTTCTATTTAGGATTGATAGGCTAATGATAAGTACCTGATGTGTCTGAGGTGCTCATTTAATCCCTGATGATATAGGGATAAGTACAGAGATGCTACACAGAAAAGATCTCCGAATTAAATTCTAGATAATACCCACAGTGAGAAGGTGAGAATAGCAAAGGGGTAATGTTGGAGTGTCAGGAGAATAAATATCCATTGAAGTAGATGGAGATAACACATTAAAAGCCACTAATACCAAAGAGAGAGAAAATGTGAATATAAAACAGGTAGTTAAAAGTGTGAAGTGTCAAGATAAATTCAGTCTGATAAAATAACTTTGTTTGTGGCTAGTAGTTATGAAAAATACATTAAATGGAAAAGAATTAAGACAATTGATCAGACCAGATAATTTAGGCCAGTTTCCCCTCATTGCCTCAATAAATATCTACATGTGACAGAAAAGTGGTCACTGATTTGTTTAAATGTGTCTAATTTTTTCATTTCAGCCTGAGAAAGAGATTTTAGACTAGGTTATAGAAACTAGGTTATAGTGTCATGGCAAAGGCTGGAGTATGAGTCTGACCCAACATTATATAAAATCCTGCACACATTAATTTAGCAATGGTAAATCTGTAAATTTATGCTTACAAATTGCTCATTTCTACCTCTAGGAGGAATTTTCAATGATGTTTTGCTTTTGCCTCACCTTATTCTCAGTTCCTTAACATCAAGTGTATAAGATTTTAACTATATGAGGTATCTACCAAGTAGAATTGCAATTTAAACATTTCTAGTAATCTATTTTAATATTTGATTAAATAATAATATGAACTGTTAGCTATTCAATCGTCCTTTTCTCTTATTTATTTACCATAAAAATCTGAAGTACTACAGATAAAAACTTGGGTTAGGAGAGGAAAAAAGCATTATTCTGGGTAACACTGATGGGCTCTATTTGCCAAAATGTGTGTCTGTAAAAAGAGAATTTTGATAAAATGTACTGAAATATATTGGTCTGAACAAGGTAAAACCTATTTCTTTATTGCAAGACTTCTCAGAGACTGGATAAACATAAAATCATAAGGGCTTAGATTGTTTATACCTTAGTTACCCCTGTATATTAAGTGTGGGGTACTCAATAAATATTGATTTAATAAATATCCTAATGCAAGCTGTGATTCTCTAGAATGAGAGTGAAAATATGCTATAGTTCCCAAATATATTTGGCCCAGGTCCTTTTTTATCCCCACAGAGCATCTTGCTGTACAGAACACACGTTAGGAAATGCTAATGTTTGGATTATTCCTGGAAGAGACTATTACTAGGAATCCCTTTCCCAAAAACTTTCTCTAGAGCAAATCAAGTTAAAAATAAAGTCTATTATCACAAAAATTCAATGAGCACTGACAGAATGCCTACAGTTCCAGTTATTGTGGAAAGTACAAAATATTGGGAATATTAACATGGTTACAATTAAGTCCTTGCTTCCAGATTTTGCCACAGTGTGTTGATATAATTTGTGTTTGACTGGCTTATTATAATGTACACTACAGATATAAGTAGCAGTTCAAAGCAACAATAAATAGGGAAGAAGGCAGGGGAGACAGTAAATAGCATTTGTAATACACCTACTCTGAGTCACGCACTATATATAAATTTCACCCACTTCATAGGCCTATGAGTTTAGTAAGCATCATGACCTGCTAGCACAGAAATTTAGAGGCAATATAGTATATTGCACAAGAACATGGAGTCTGCAGTGAGGTCACTGGGGTTTAAAACCTGTTTGTGCTACTTGCTTACAATGTGGCCTTGGATACTGTACTGTATAGATACAGATATACAGATAAGAACATTGTGTGTCAAATGCCATTACTTACACAAAGGGATTCATAACAACATCTATTTTATTGGGTTACTGTGTGGATTAAATGAGATAATACATGTAAAGCAATTTAAACCATACCTAGCACGTGGTAAAGATCAGGTCATTACCGTTTTTATTACAAAACAAATAACTTTCCCAAGGTCGTTGCAGCTGTTTGTAGTAGAGTCAGGATTCATCCTGAATCTGTCTGGCTTCGGAAGCCCAGGCTCTTTTTTCACTACCTCAAGACAATGCATGATTAATTTCTAAATACACTGTGCAGACAAGAATTTCAGGGGAGCTCAGAGCTAGGAGAATTCATTTCAGGTTGAGGAGTCAGAGAGATCTTTATTGAAGTGGGATTTGAGGCAGGCCCTGAAAGATGAATGGTATTTTGAGAAGCAAGGAGGAAAGAAGTGGGCATTTTAAGCAAACATATTATCACGAGTAGAGGTGTAGTTTAGAAAAATGCACATATCCACAAGTGATACTTTTTTTCCTCAGACTTTTGTTAGCCATAACAAAAGTTATCATGTAACATTAGTTTTAAAGGAAAATATTAACCTGAAATCCTACCACTCTAGTCATAAAATGTTTATTTTTTCACTTTTAATGTTGTCTTCAAGTATTTGTCTACAGATAAATATATTAATTTATTTTATCGCTCTGATCATGTGAAGAATCACTCTCAATTATTGTTTAATCTAGCAAAATGTAGCATGTGTCTCCTACTAGAATATACAATAATCAAAGAAAAATCACTGCAGTTGGTACATGCTAATTATATATGTATATATTTTATATTTATATATTATATGTACAGACTCATATAATGTTCTAATATATATCCAAATATTCAAATAAATGTCATTGTTCAGAAACAAAATGTCTAAACAACATTGTTGGATCATAGTACAAAATGAAAACAAATTATTAAGCGTGTGTGTGAGTGAAGACCTTTATAGTTTAATGAGAAAGAACTATATTTGTATTATCTTTAAATCAATGCATAAGGAGAAATTAATTTGCTCTCATAAGTGTGAATCCAGTGTTTCAAAACGTCCTCTTTATGTTGGGCACAAGGGAATGCTGCTAACCAAAACTCAAGTCCTATCAATTTATAAATAGTAATATTAATAGCTAACATCTATAGGGTGCTGAGGAAGTGTTTCAGGCATCGTTCTAAACATTTTTGAATATTTAACTTCATTTCTAAAGTTATTTAATTTGTACATCAACTCAATGATGGTTGTTAGTAGATTGAAATGAGAAATTAAATAACTTCCTTAGATTCAGCTCTGAAATACTCCCAGTGATGAAGAAGATGGATCACTAGAATTGTCCAGACCTGAGGTAATTCCTACCTCTCCACCCACCAGTAATGCTGATTACGGTGGAAGGGCTCAGCCCCACAAAAACCACAGGGACACACATGGGGAAGAGATTTTAATGCAGGTAAAATGATAAATGTCTGCTATTGGAATCCACTTATGAAAAATAAAGACCTTTCTTGCTTCCCCGGATGTTTTTGCTTTCCCCCAAACAAAAATTTTCACGAGTACAGTCAAGACCAATAAAGTGCTAAAATGCTAAATTCTGTTTGCATAGACAAGGTAAATACCTATTCCTAACATCTGGATTGTGTATTTATTTATTAGAAGAGTTAAATGAGAATACTGGCATTGCTCTGTAGCTACTAACATGTAGAAGTCTGTGCATGTTTGAAAAACAGCAGCTAAAATGCAGCTCTTTGACCTTTGAATCTGAAACGAGTTGCTGGGTTACTCTATCTGCTTGCAGTCTAAGAGCAACCAGTTCCAAAGAACAGAGTTTAAAGTTTCCAGTCCAATCCTGGATATAGTATTCATCTAGCCCAACATTTCCTAGATTATACTCAGATTTATAAATTATTGCCCTTTCTAAATAGTATCTGTATTTTCTTTAAACTAATATTTTTTGCTTTAAAGGGATTATTTTAACACAATACCATATTATAATGGAAATGAATATTTTCAATATATATTTAAATGAATTAAAATTATTCAAACTCAAAAAAAGTCTACATGCAGCATCAAAATCAAAACTTCATTCCATCAGTTATAGTTATTTTATATATTAGAAATTATTATTTTGCTTTTTTTAAAGGACTTTACGAAGAAAGATGCCACATCTTCCTTGATATTGGCATTCTTTCCATGTCCTTTAATGGCCACCAACCTGGTCTTACACAGTGACTCTGCTGTGTTAGTACTACTGCACTTATTGTAAATGGTATCAGGAGCCACAGCACACATTCTGTGAAAAAGCAATACTTATTCTTTAATTCTATGCTATGTTTGGAGACTGTCAGTTTTTAGTAATTAAAATAGAGTTGAAGGAAGGATAAAAACCATGTTTCTTAAAGGATATGGAAATAAACCTACCCACTATTTTTTGATATTGAAGAGAAAGTTCCACTGAGTTGAATAAAATAAGTTTTAAGGCTTTGAAAAAAAGGAGTAGGAATTGGCAGAGTTCATCTTAATTTCTTTCACATCTTAGCCCAGGTATACAGACTTCTTTTCTCACAATTCAAAATCCCCAAGATATGGAAAGTCATGGCTTGGTTGTCTCGGAAGATACTCTTGTTTTGTAAGTACTAGGCTGGAGAAGGAGTGCATTTGTACAAGTAGGAATGAGAGGGGTGGAAAGATGCTTTAGAATTATAGTCAACTATTTAGAAGCAATGTCTTGAAATTAAAGCCATCCAAAACAAAACAAAGATGTTCATTGTCCTCATGGGGCCATAACTGGTTCCTTCTATTCAAGAGGAGACTGCCTGTGGCTGCCTCTTTCTGCCTGAGTCTCCTTCTGTCCCAGAGTCCTGGAAGACATTCTGGTTGGATACCTGAAAACACATCTTAGTGCCAGAAGGAAAATTGAGTAAAAAGCTTCAAAGGGGAGAGGGGAACCCCACCAGGCTCCAAGCAGACTTCATTAGCACATAACTCTGCTCCTTTCTAAAATGTATGCATCAGATTATCTTATTTTATTTTGTGTATTTATGTATTCATACATTTACTTTTTATTTGATATTTGTTTGTTTGTTTTTAAATACATGCGCTTCTAACTCTGGCAGGACATGAATCCAGAAGCCATGTAACTTTATCTTGAGCACCATAAATGATAATAATATTACTATCTTACAAATGATTAGAATAATATTACTATCTTACAAATGATTAGAATAATATTACTATCTTACAAGTGATTACTATCTTATTAGTGATTCAATTTAATCAATGCATTTAACATAGTTTGAATATTGTGAGGCATGTAGACCTTAATAAATGTTTGTCATTGTTTTTGGCTAGACCAGAGACAACTGCTGAGTTGTCTAAAATCACTCTTCCTAGATTTCTTGACCATATCGAGGTCTTTATACAATAGTTTTCTATATAGAGAGCTGTTTGAAAGTTTTTCTTGCCTTAATTCCACTATGTTTCAATGGAGTCCAAGGGAAACAAAACAATGTATTGAACAGAAAATCAGTTGTTTAGCCCACTATCTAGTTGTATGAATTTCACTGCTACTGATAGGCATATACCTCATTTAGGTAACTCAACACACTTATATTCTTACCTCCACTTAACTTTTATTTATTTATTTATTTATTTTTATTTTTATTTTTATTGAGACAGAGTCTCCCTCTGTGTCCCAGGCTGGAGTGCAGTGGCGCGATCTCGGCTCACTGCAACCTCTGCCTCACGGGTTTAAGCAATTCTCGTGCCTCAGCCTCCCAAGTAGCTGGGACTACAGGTGCGTGCCACCATGCCCGGCAATTTTTTTTTGTATATTTAGTAGAGACAGAGTTTCACCCTGTTGGCCAGGCTGTTCTCGAACGCCTGACCTCACATGATCTGCCTGCTTCGGCCTCCCAAATTGTTGGGATTATGGGTGTGAACCACCGTGCCCAGTCCTCCACTTATTTTTTAAAACAGAAGTGGTAAAATTCAAGCCATTTCAACAGAAAAACCAAATGTGCATGGTTGGTATGCTCTGTTTCCCAAATTTATATTTAATAACTTGTTTAATTTTCAAAACAGCCTTAAGCAATAGGTATTTTAATCCCTACTTTACAAATGAGTAAACTGATTTTAAGAGAAGTTAAATAATATCGCAAAGATTAAAAATGACTAGATTATGAAGCTTGAGTTTAAACAAGAATTACAATCCTATGTTTTATCTATTAAAATATACTGATTTTAATATTCTGCTAGATTAGATTTTTTATTTTTTGAGAGGGAAAAGAGTTTATACCCTGTATTTATAGTACTGTATGCATTTTTATTATTGTTTATAATCTTCTTAGAACCATTTTCATATTTTATTTTTCATATTTAACTCCATAAAATTATGCTTAAATTACCCACTAGATTTTTTTCTCCCTCATATAGATCTGAATTGATATTAAGAAAAGTAAAACATTCTTCTTATGTTCAAATATTTTGGTATCTTTGAATATTCCCCTTGAGGGGTTCTCTTTCTCTATACCTCATAAATCATCTAATCGCTATCCGATTTTGTCATGCTAAGTAGTTATAGATACATCACTAAGTGACTGTGATTTATAGTTCTGCTAGGTAATCTCTGATGGCAAATTTGCTTTAATGTCTTCTTTCATAGGACTAAGCACCTTTTATTAGTGATGTCTAAAAGTTTTTAAAAATTGAATAATACATTTTTAAAAATCATAGCATCTAATCAGAACTTTTTTGGTGTATTCCATTAGACTGCATGTGTGTGTGTGTGTGTGTGTTATTTCTGACCTCTGACAAATATGCTAAATAAGTTTCCATTCATTGACTTTAACAATATATTACAAAAACTGAGCCCAATGGCTCACACCTGTAATCCCAGCCCTTTGGGAGGCTGAGGCAAGAGGAATATTGAACCCAGGAGTTTAAGACCAGCCTAGGCAACAAAACAAGACCCTGTCTCTACAAATTAATAATAATAATAATAATAAAAGTTCCCAATCATGGTGGTGCTCACCTATAGTTCTAGCTACTTGCCAGGCTGAGGCAGAAGGATTGCTTGAGCCCAGGAGTTAAAGGTTTCAATGAGCTATGATCATGCCACTGCACTTCAGGCCTGGGTAACAGAGCAAGACGCTTTCTTTAAAAAAAAAAAAAAAACAAAACAAAACAAAACAAAAAGTGAAAGTATACAATACAATAATTCCTAGGTAAGCCAGAAAAACAAAGGATTTCTATACTGTCTTTTGAACTCTGATTGAGTTTTGTTGTTTTCTAAAAATTTGTTTTAGTGAGGTGTTCATATTGTTCTTTTATATTTTAATTAAAATAATTGACTATTATAAAGATATATCAAAATGTTTTAAAAGAAACAAGAAGTACACCATCCCGTCAAACTAATTATTTTAATGAGCTATTTAAGACTATTATTTTCTCAAGTTTAACGCTTTTCAATATGGTGATGTGTATAATAATTTGGACTGCTGGAATCCATGCCTCAGAACAAAATTTGACTTTGTAGTATAAAGTATAAGAGCAATGTATCCTCTAAAAGATATCACAAAGTCTTGAAAAAATTATTGACAGTCTATGTGATTATGTACTTTTTGCAAACTTTATTCTCGTATTTCAGGGATACTGTTTGATGAAGTGTCATCTTTGGGGAAATGTCTTGATTTCACGTAAAAACAGCTTCTACACACCACATTCCATCTGTCTCATATTCAGCCTCTCTTATATTTGAGTCTATATTGTGCTTTAGCCCTGTCTCTTTACACTAATACCTACCAGTCAACGAGAGGTTCCATGGAAACAGTACCAAGATAGGGATTTGAGGGCCCATGGTTTATTGAGTGTGCTCTTCACAAAATGCTGTAAAGAAGGAGTAAAGGAAGAAGGAAAATAGGCTCTGAGCGAGAATGGGGTTTCAGAAAAATTCTAGCATTGATCTGGTCTACAGGGGGGAGGTTCTAGACCTTAGTCCAGAGTTGTCCCCTTTACTCTGTCCGGACATCTGTCAGTCCCACTTCTATTATAGTATGGTGTGAATAATCTCAATCTCTGTTACGTGTGTTTATGAATACAGGTGTAAATATATTGTTAAAATTGAATGTATTTTTGTGTACATGTTTTCTTGAGATTTTGTTTTAATGTCTTTCTTAACATGCCTTAAGGACATTGTCAGTATATATATAATATTATATGTGATATAATATAAGAAGAATGAAGTAGACCTACATATATTTTAGGTCTATTTATAATATATTCTATATCTAAATCAAATATATAACATATATAGAATTTTATATATTATATGTTATTTTTATATGTTATTTTTGTATGAATTTTAATGCTACTGATAGGCATATACCTCACTTAGGTAACCCAACACACTTGGAGAAGTTATAGCCATAATATAACATAACTATGCCTTGGAATATACAACCATTAAGAAGAATGAAATAGACCATTGATGAACATAAATTATTTACAAATTTTTTTGTAAAAAATTTACAAATTTACAAATGTAAGTACAAAATCTGAAACAATGAGTAGTATTTTATCTTTATTTTGTGAATCTTTCTATAGAGACGTAATGAAGTGGTAATAGAAAGATGAGGATAGACTGCATGGATCAATAGGTAATCAAATTTTGTGTTCTTTTTATTGTTTATTTTTTCAAAATTACCATTTTGAAATTTATCAAAGCTATTATTTTCTAATAAGGTAGAAATAATGCCAAAAATGTTAACTGATCAAATGGCAATAAAAATCTAACATAATAATAAAATAAAAAACAAACAGAAAACCCTCCATTGAAAAATTTTGAAATATTTATTAAACATGTCTAGCAACAAAGGGGGATATAAAGTGAAATTAAGAAAGTTCTAAAAGTAATGACAATGGAAAGCTACATATCAGGATGTGTCAGGTACAATTAAAGCAGAGCACAATAAAAAAATAGCATCAAACCATTATATGAAAAAATAAAAGAAGAAGAATGAAGGTACAAATTTTAAATTAGAAAATCAAGAAAAAAACAAAAGAAATTGGAAGTTAGAAATTAATAAAAACCTAGGCATATATTAATTAGAAATAAGAAAAACGAAAGTACCAATAATAGAAATCATTTAAAATCATCAAATAGTCAAACTCTAGGAAAATGTATCAAGAAAAAAGGGAAAAAGCACAAGTATATAAAATATGAAATAAGGAAAATAACCATCGGAACTACGATTTTTAAAAATTTATTAAAACTATTTGCATAATCCATGCATATAAATTTAAAAACATGATGTAATAGATAATTTCCTAGAAAAAATATAATTTTTCAAAATCAACTACTAAAAGGAACCAAACGCAGTTAGAAAATTTTCATACAAGAAATACAGAATTATCAACTTATCAATAAACACCAGGAACAAGAAGTTACACATGGGGAATTCTATCAAAACTTCATTTTTATCAAAATTTTCACTGAAATGATAATATTGTGTTAATTTGCATTTAAAACTGTTAAGTTTATTGTCTTTTCACTTATTTATGGTTCATGTCATTTGACAATTTTATTTCTATAGATATTGTTTATCTGCTGCAGATGTTGCAGATATTTCATTCCTGTCTGTTATGTGCTTTTTAACATTGTTTATGGCTATTTTTAAACAGAAGTGTTCAATAGTAATCAACCCTGCAGTCTTTTTCTTTGTGGTTTTGGGTTTTTGTTCTTGCCTACAAAGGCCTTCTTCACCACAAATGGTAAAATAAGTTCCCTATATTTTCTTGCTATTAAAGAGTATTTTAAATAATTGGTTCTGAAATTCATGTAAGATACATTATTACGCATTTTGTGATATAAGGATCTAATCTTGGTCCTTTCTTTGTATATAATCAATTGCCTCAATACTATAATTAATATTTTCAATACTAATTTGATATCGTATCTTTAACATGATTATATATGGCATCTGCATATCTTCTCTGATCTGTCTATTTTGTTTACTTATTTTTCATCTTCTCTACTCACTGATTAATATTGTATTTCACACCTTTGTAGTATTCTTCAGTAGTTTTTCTTACTCTTATGAAATAAATACATGCATAAAAGATAAAAATGAGATAGTAGAAATTGCAGTAGAATTATAAGGAAATACAATTGTTCATGGCGCTATTATAATACACTCAACTGCCAGTTTCAGAAATAGATACCACTTTTTATTTTATTTTATTTTTTCTTAGGGTATAATTTTAAATGAGACAAAGAAACCTCAATGTATTGATACATCAACTTTAACCATTATTTTTATTTTTATTTTTATTTCCTGACTATTAACTTTGCTTGGATTCTCCATAACTCCTCCTCTTCATCTCAATATATTCACCTTGCCATTTTTAGTTCCTTTTTTGGTTACCTGGCACTTCAAAGAATATAGTTGTTTCTGTATTTTTGTTCCATTCACTATAGACATTATTTCAAATCCTGACTGAAAGATGATGATATTAGAAATTCTAAAACTCTTCCTCTTTTATCCTCCACCTTCTTTCAGTTCTTAACTGACTTTTTACTTTCACTGTATAGGCTGACTCTAAGTCAAATACTAATAAGCATTATTTTGACTACATAAATATTGCTTACTACAGAGCAAAAATAGAGTAGGTAATAGGGTTATACCTTCTTTCTTGTGTTGATTTTTAAAGTGTTCTGGCTATTTTTTTTTCTTTTACAATACCTTTTTTAAAAAATCAAAACCCATTAATTCTTCTAATATTTTCAGACTGATATCAGATCTGTGAAATCTGTCTTTTCCTTGACAACACTTCTGTGAATCTTCTACCTCCTGTTCCCATGTGGACCCAGTGAGTTCTGGACCTCCTCTTTATACCAGGATTTCTCCTTATTCCGTTTGAGCAGATTCTCTTTTTCCTAAGTCTCATGTATTTCACTTTCTTGTTTATTCTTTTATTACTACCTCAATTCATCTGGTAGGAAATTCCTTGTAGGTCTTATATATTCATATTTTGTTTTCATAATTTATTTTACACTAAATTCTATATTCCTTTGGTGCTTTTAAAAAATGTAATGCCATTGTGATTCTAAGCCTTTGTAAGTAATCAGATTCCTTTTCCCCTTTTTCTCTTTCCATCTTTTGGAAAGCTTCCTCTGTTGGTTTGTTGGTTTCCAGGCTTTTGAAATTTCATGGCAACGTATCTTAGTGTGAGTCTATTTTGTTTAATTTTCTTAATATTTAATGATATTTTTCATTTTATAAATTTATATGTTTCCTTTAATAACAATTATACAAGTAATATTTGCATAGCCAGCAGCTATTCAAAGTGCTTTGTATATCTAAACTTATGTAATTTTCAGAGCAACCTAAGGAAAGTACTTCAATTATCTCTGTTTTAAAGATAAGGAAACTTAGGAACACAGAGGTTGAGTAATTTCCTGGAGGTTGTACAATTACTTATTGGTAGATGGAACTTAACCCAGGAAATCTGTTTTTAGATTCTCTGCACGTAAACAGTAAATATGCCCTTTGTCCAAATAAAATATCTTATATTCTTTATTTGATAATTACTTCTTTATTCCATCAGCTCTCTCTTCCTGGAACTCCTGTTATTCAGATTTGGGACCTCTTGGGAATAAATTGTAATTCTGTAATGTTTTTCTCCTATTCTCTATCACTTTTAGCTCTATGTTTAGAAAAACTTCTTTATGATCCATGTATTCAAATATTTTATTGCCAAAATGTTTCTTTTCTTCTTTTAATGAAATCAGATTACATCTAGTGAAATGCATAGACCTTGACTGCACAGTTTACCGAGTTTTTAATTCCCTCATAAGGAAATCAACATATGGAATATTGTAATTGCTCTCGAATGTTTCCTTGTACGTTTTTATAGTCAATCTCCCTGTTATTCCACATGTAACTGGTGTCCTGATTTCTAATTCCACAGAGTACTAGTAACTATTTTTGAATTTCATGAAAAGGGAGCCATAAAATATATATATTTTGTATCTGGCTTTTTCATTGTCATAATACTTTTTGTTATTCATCTATATAATTACCACTATTTGCTCATGTTTATTGCTAAATAGTAATTTACTTCATGAATATACCATCATTTGTAAATACATTATTCTATTGATGAACATTTTGGAGTAGTTTTCAGTTTTAGGTTATTTTTAATAATGCTACTTTGCTACTATGTATATTTGTATGCAAGTCTTTGTATGGACATATGCTTTAATTTTTCTTGGGTAAATAGTGAGGAGCAGAAAATTTAGGTCACACGGTGGGTGTATGCTTAACTTTAGAAATATTTGTTTAATTGACAAGTTAAAATTGTATATATTTCTGTTGTATAACATGTTTTAAATTATATATACATTGTGGAATGACTAAATAGAGCCAATTAGCATATGCATTAACTTTTTAAGAAACATTCAAATTCTTATTCAGAATGTTTTTGCCATTTACATTCTGTCTAGCAGTGTATCAGCATTCCAGTTGTTCCAAATTTTCACCAACACCTGGTGTGATCAGTCTTTTGAAATTTTAGACATTCCAATAGGTATATAGTGGCATTATATTATGGTTGTAATCTACATTTCCCTATTAACTAATGGTAAGCATTTTTAAGGTGCTTACTTGACATTTCTATATCTTCTTTGATGTAGAAACTGTCAAATCTTTTTCTCATTTTCTTCAAATTGGTTTGTGTGTTTGTTTTGTTGAGTTTTGGGTGTTTGTTATATCTGGATGTAATTTCTTTATTAGTTATACTATTTATAATACTTGATATTTTCCCCGAACATATGGCTTGTCTTTTTGTTTTCTTAAGAGCAAAAGTTTCTACTTTTGATAAAGTCTTATGTATTTTATGGAGCATGGTTTTAGTGTCATATCCAGTAAGCACTGGCCTTAACCTAGGGTTAAACATAATTTCTATTCTGTTTTCTTCTTAAAAGATTTATAATTTTAGATTTTACACTTATGTTTATGATTCATTTTAAGTAACTTTTAAAATATGGAATAAAATATGGATCAAAGTGAATTTTTGTGTTAGTTTGTTTTGCATAGGATTTTTAATGGTTCCAGAAATATTAGTTAAAAAATGATCTATTCACCACTGTAATACCTTTACAATTTTGTCAAATATCCATTTGCTACATAGGTGTGGATCTATTTCTGGACATTCCAATCTGCTCTAGTGATCTATTCATTTGTCATTATACTAAACTTCCACTGCCTTAATTATTATAATTTTATAATGTATTTTGAAATCAGGTAGTATAACTTAGTTTTTTTTTTAAATAAAGTTGCTTTGGCTATTCTAAGCCATTTTGATTTCTTTACAAATTTTAAAATTAGTTTGCAGTTTCTTCAAAACTCTGATGCAATATCATCTTAAAGCCTTTGAAACTTCAGATCATAAACACAGTATGCCTTTCCAGGTGTTTGAGTCATTACATTTTTTTCTCAACAGTGTTTATTTTTTAGTGTATTTGTCTTGCACATTTTTTTATTTATTTTAGAAATTTTCTATTTTATGCTACAATAAATGGTGTTATATATTTAATTTATATTTTAAATTGTCCTTTACTAGAGACAAAATTGATTTTTCTACATTTATCTTGTATCTTGTAATGTTAACTCTCTCCACTTAACAGTAGGATAATCAACAAAGTAGTTTTTGTGTAGATACCTACAGTTCTACAGTCATTTCAAACAGTCAAACAGTCATTTCAGACAGTCATTTCATCTGCAAGTAAAGAGTTTTACTTCTTTCATTGTATGTTATATAGTGCTGCATAAGAAAGTATTTCAAAATGTGGTGGTTTAAAACAACAATGGTTTATCACTGCTTATAATTTGGGTGTTGGTGAGGTGGTTTTTCTACCATTTTTGCTTAAGCTTACTCATGTGGCTGCATAAAAATTGCCTATGAGTTCTCCAATTTCTACAGACACGAAACAGGCTAAAAAAGTTACTTAGGTAAAAATATGATGCATTCCTCACCAAAAAGGAAAGAAACCTAAGACTTCTTGATGAGAGGAGTTGCAAAATAATATTTCCATATTTAATCTACCAGAATATTAATATATCACTTTCTACTACATGTTACATGATTTTACTTATGAATTTGTTAAATAAATTTTGCTGTGTATTTTTTAAGGATTTTGTCTATTTAATCAAATGTGTTGGCAAAAAATTGCTTATAATATTCATATAGCAGTCATTGTATGTCTGCAGAATTTGTGGAGGCGCTCCACCTTTTTGTTGATATTAGTCATTTATCCCTCCTTTCCACTTGATCAGTCTTGCAAGGAGGTTATTATTTTTATTAGTCTTTGGAAGAGTCAACTTTTGTCTTTGTTGATTTTCCATGCTGTATGCCCGTTTTCTATTGTAATGATTTGTGCTATTTACTTATTTATTCTTTGTACTTATTTTTGCTTTATTGTGTTCTTTTATCATTGTTTTTTAAAAAGATGTGTTAGATTATTTTTAATAAAAGCATTACAAACTATAACTTTACTATTTAGCATTTGTTTAGGATATTTTACTTATTTTTATACATTATCTTTTAAATATCATTACTTAAAAATATGTTCTTTTTAAATGTTTTCTTCTGTAACTCATAATTTAGTATTGTATTATTTAATCTTTAAATATTTGAGAATTTCTAGATTTTTTTTCATGTATTTCTAATTCAATTTTTTTTTTTTTTTTTGAAGCTAGAAAACATACTCTGTGGGTTTTAATTCCTTGGACTTGATTGAGACTTGTTTCATGGTTCAGCATATGGTCTGCCTTGGTAAGTGTTCCATATGCACTTGAAAAGAAAGTACTTGTTACCATACTTGAAAATAATGTTCAATAAATTAAGTCATGATATTTGGAAGTGTTCAAATAATGTTCATCATTATATTTTTCCCTATTACTTACTATTGAGAAAGGAGTATTAAAGTCTTGAAGTATGATGGTAGATTTGTCTATTTTTTTCATAAGTTTGTTAGTTGATAAAAGTGGTTAGACTATAGATATATTTTAAATACACAGCATTTGGAATTGTTATTTACGTCTTTGGGAAAGACTGCTGTATGATATTGTCTAACAGTGGTTTCAAGGAAAAAAAGTAATTGAAATTGAGAAGTTTGAGGGACTATACTTTTAGAAAAATTGTCAAAGTGAATGTATTATCCCTGTGATTGGACTCAAATAGATCTAGTAGAAATCTTTTTTCATTAACTATCCTTGTGAAAATTTCTTTAGTTCTTGTATAGTCAGATAGAAATGTATCGTTCAATTTGTTGATATATTCCTTGAATTTCCTTTTATATTATCTTCTATTTGACCTTACCTAAGTCTCTTAAATGCCTTAAAGTGAAGTGCTTGATTATTTCTTTTGATTTCTACCTGGTGCCAATAGTTCTCTGATCTGTACAAACTATGAGCTTATAAATCACAAAATATCTGCATTGAAAGGAACATCAGAGATATTATAATCTGACTGCATTTTAATCTTGAGAATTCCTACTACAAAATTCCTTTAATGAAATGTCCAGCCTTTGCTAATATACTTCCAGTGACAAGGATGCATTCTGCCTTGAGACAGCCAATTCTTCAGTTGATCTACTATTAAATACTCAACATTGACCTAAAATTTGCCTTAATTACTTTTAAAATTAATCAGAATGCAGTTCTGTAATTTTTAGAAAATGTCATATATTTAAAAATTTCAATTTACAAAAGAAAAAGTCATGAGGATAATAATTTGCAGTGTGATAGTGCATAGTTTAGAGTGTCTATGTGCACAAGTATATGCAGATATGCACACACTAACAAGTCTATGCATTAGACTCTGTTTCCAGTGCAGATGGACAGGATTTATCTAAGGATAGGGCAGGATATTATAAAGATTCAAATAAAGTTCAACCAAAAACTTGGTTAAGCAAAAATCAAGGAATAAATGTTTGTGTAAATGAGTGGGTTTTTATTGGTTTATTTCACTGAAAAGCTTGTTGATAAATCTCACAAATGTCCCAGTTGTAGTCCTTGTACAAAGACTACAAATATAGGAAAATTTTTCCAGAGAAACATCGTGTTAATATTTGTTCTACTCTCAGAAGTGGTGAGAATAGACAAGAAAAAACAGTAAGTGTCCACAAAAGTGGACAAGAGTTTGTAACAACGAATGGAAGGGAAATTACAATGAAAGGGAACAGTGAAATCAATCAATGGCCTATTTTGTTCTCAGTTGGTTCCCAAGGGACTTGATATAGCAGCAGAAATGTGGCATCAGTAGCCATGGTCTTGTTCTCAAATTACATTATTAAATTGGTGACCAGAGTTTCAGACATAAATAAAATAATAAATTCAGGTGACACAGCTCAACTTGTGTTTTCTAGGAGATAGATACCATTTCATAACTGTTATTATACAACAATGACATATACATTCTGCATCTGTAAAAATGCTATTTCCTTGACATATGTTTATTATGCAATACAATTTAATATGTAATTTAGTTCACTATTTATATAAAGCCTGATGCTCCAAGTATCATAGTTGGTGAGTTGCCATTGATTATATAATGGTGTTAAAACAATTTCAGTGAACAGCTTTTATCTGTTATAATCATTTATATTACCTTTTTCCCTCTCAAAAATACTGATTCCATTAAACTAACACTAAGATCCACTGGTTCAAGATTAAATATTTAATATTAGTTTGTTTATATTGTTCCACAAACATTCCTGTTTTTCTCAAAATAGGTCATCTTATTTCATAATAATCTTATTTAAATAGCAGACTTTTTTGCACTATCGTGAAGTGGAAGTCTCTAAGCATTTCTCATGGTTCCTTGGTGGAATGGTCACTTAATGATCAAATTAGAGGTCACTCAACCAGATCTGTGGTAACAACAGTTAGTAGGCTGCAGTCAGTTCTCCTGCTCAGATTTACAGAGCATCCAGGTGGAGTTCATTACTGTGAATCAACCAGCATGGTCCCCTGGCAGCAGATTACGAAAACAGTTTAAATTAGACATGGCTGCACTGCAAAACCTATTCCTCGTTCAAAATGTAAGGACCTCCTACGCTTAGCCACATATATCTTATCTGTAGCTGCCTTCTATCCAGGGAGGTCTCTATTACTATTTGCTGCTGTATTTGTACAATACCTAAAATATTTATAAATCTGAATGCTAAAAAATTACAGATTTGCTGCTAATACATTCCGCAGCTGCATGTTTTTGGTTTGCAAATTTATAACTGGGAATTTACTACTACTAACAAATTCCAGCTTTTGAACAATTGGATATGTTTCTCCAACTTGGTATATTGCCCAATATCTGTTATTCTCACTCCCCAGGCTGGGATGGCTGCAATGGTGGTACAGCCTCTGGGGAGGGAGGAGGGATAGATGGATGAAACTATTTGCCATCAGTCACCAACAGCCCCTCTGGCTGATTAAGTAGCAGGTGTTAATAGGAACCCAAGGGAGTGCTCTCCAGTTCCCTTTAGCTAGAATGATAGTGACATGATTCAAGGCCTGAAGGGTTTGGGGACCTTTGAGGGAGGGGGAAGGGAAGTGGACTTGTAAAGCGGGAAATATTAGTGTGGTATGTTGTTTTGAAAGGCTTCTCCTAATGTTAAGATGATTTGCAGTTTTGAAGACTTAAATAATGAAAATTCTGATACAGATGTTCCAGGCATTAAAGAAGGAATGAGGAAATATTATAACCTTTAAAAGCAGTGTTCACACTCTATAATTTTGTTTTCATTGAAGCTTTACTGAAAACACTATTATAAGATTTAATTATTGTTTTTAACAGTCATCTATTATATAGATAGGCAAGAAAGTATACATCATGAAAATAATGTGAAAAGATGCCATAGACTTTTCAAAATAGCAAAACATATGTTCACACAGAAAATGCACAAAGGATCAATAGACGTGATTGATATTCTGAGTCAGTGATAATTATTAAACTATAATAAACCTCAGATTTTGTTTTCTCTATAAAATTCATTTGTTTCTTTCCTTTGTCTCAGAGGAGGTTTTTAATACCAAAGTTTTAAATTTGACATATATGGTATTAAAATATGTTAAGAACTTTATTGATGTTTAACAGAAAATGTGCATATTATAAACATGTAACAAAATTAATTTATACAAAATGAATATGCCCATGTAACCACCAGATACGACATTATCAGTACCCACAATAATGTCATTCTAACAGCATTGATTAATTTGATACTTGATATAAATGGAGCAATACATCATATATTCTTTTGTGTCTTGCTTATTTTACATAACATTTGTGAGAGTCATAAATAATGTGTGCAGTTATAGTTTTTAAAAAATTATTTACAATTATTATTTTGTACAGTGTACTATAGTTTTGCATAGTATGTAATCGGATAACTGTATCATTATTTACACATTGTAAATTTAATTGCCATTGAGTCATTTCCAAATGGAAGATACTAAGTATAATGTTGTTATGAGTATTCTAATGTATGTCTTTTGGTAAGGATAGGTACATATTTCTATTTGGTGTAAACCTAGGATTGGAAGTGCTGAGTCATAGCATGTGCATATGTTAAACTTTAGTAGATGTTACCAAAGACTACTTTCCTACCAATGTCTAATATTTCTGGTTTCTCTGTATTTTTGCCAAAATTTATTTTCTGTCTCTTTAATTTTAGCAGTTCTAATGAGTGTAGTGGCATCTTGTTGCATTTTTAATGTGCATTTCCCCAATAATGAATGAAATTAATCACCTTTTCTTATATGTATTGGCCATCAGATATTCTCTTTTGAAAAATGTCTGTTCAAGTCTTTTGCCCATTTCTTATTGGGCTTTCTATCTTTTTGTTCTTGATGAATAACAATTATTGATATATTCTAGATAGAAGACCTTCTTGGATATGGGAATTGAGAGTATCTTCTCTCACTCTGAGGCTTGCATTTTCACATTCTTAATGATATATTTTGTATTCAGAATATATTCACTTGATATAGTTCATTTATTACTATTTTAATATGATTGGCACAATTGTACTTTTGGTAATGTTACAGAAAATTAACATTTAATTCAGATGAACTACTATGAAATCTGGAAGATATAAGAAAAATGTAAGGTTTTGGAAAGTGACCAAAGTAAAAAACAATCTGGAAGACAGTCAATCTATAAAAATTGAGAACTTCACTGGGTCAGATAACCTGTGACAGTCTCTGGTCCACATAGCATGAAGCTGCTAAAGCTGAAGCAGAAATTCGCATCTTACTAGCATTCGTGTTAGGAGGCGGAGGATGGAATCCAGGGCTTCTAGAGTGCCTAGGAAGTGAGGAGAAAATCACAGAAAGGGAGGAGACATGAATGGGGAAACCCAAATCTTCTTGTAAAGTCCACCTCGGCTCTTCGAGGCCTTTCAGCTAAGTAGGTATAGTGGAGACTCTAAGAAGCCCCTCGGAAGGCAGCAACTGAAAGACTGAGGTAAGTGAATGAAGGTCTCAACACTTATACAACAAAAGGAAAAAAAGAAGTTTATAGTTTTAGTCCAGCCAAATTCAAACTCTTTAGTGAAAGATAATAGAAGCTAGAATTTCTACAAAGTATCTAACTGTTAAAAAAAAATGAGGAGTCATGAGAAGTAGCAAAATTTAGCCCATAGTCAAGAAAAGACAAAGCAATCCATAAAAAGAAAATCAAAATGAAAAGGTGTCATAATTATCAGACTGAGATTTTAAAGTAATTATTATTAATATGTCTAAGAAAACCTTGGTTATAAAGATTGAAGAGATGGGAAACTTCAGCATTGAAATGAAATACATAAGAAAGATTAATGTAAAACCACCCAACAGGTTCTCCTTGCCCATTGCCTAGACAGAGCCAATTTATCAAGACAGGGGAATTGTAATGGAGAAGCATAATTCTCACAGAGCCAGCTGTGTGGAAGACTGAAGTTTTATTATTATTCAAATCAGTCTCCCCAAGCATTCTAGAATGGAGTTTTTAAGGAGAATTTGGAGGTTGGGGGCTCTGGAAGTGGGGAGGGAGTTCTGATTGGTGGGGTTGGAGATGGAATCATAAGGGATGTAAGTGAGTTTTTGTTTGTTTGTTTGCTGTCTTCTGTTCTCGGATGGGATTATAGAACCAGTTGAGCCAGATTACCAGTCTGCATGGTGTCAGCTGGTGCATCAAGTACGGGGTCTGCAAAATATCTCAAGCACTCATCTTAGATGTTACAATAGTGATGTTGTTCCCAGGAACAATTTGGGGAAGTTCAGACTCTTGCAGCCAGAGGCTGCATGGTGCTTAAATTATAACTTCTAATCTTGTAGCTAATTTGTTAGTCCTACAAAGGCAAATTGGTCCTCAGGCAAGTTTTTTTGTTTGTTTGTTTGTTTGTTTGTTTTTGGAAAGGACTATTATCATCTTTGTTTCAGAGTTAAACTATAAGCTAAATTCCTTCCCAAGTTTAGTTTAGCCTATGCACAAGAATGAACAAGGACAGCTTAGAGATCAGAAGCCAGGTGGAGTCGGTTAGTTCTGATCTCTTTCACTGTCATAATTTCCTCAGTTATAATTTTTGTAAAAGTAGTTCCATTTAATGGATATTCTGGAACTTAAAGGTACATCATTTGATTTTTTTTTTAAAAGATTGCATTTAAAAGCAATTAAAGATGGCAAATAAAAAGGTAATAAAACTTGGGCCGGGGGCTGTTGCTCACTCCTGTAATCCCAGCACTTTGGGAGGCCGAGGCGGGCAGATCACGAGTTCAAGAGATCGAGAACATCCTTGCCAACATGGTGAAACCCTGTCTCTACTAAAAATACAAAAATTAGCTGGGTTTGGTGGTGTGCACCTGTAGTCCCAGCTACTCGGGAGTCTGAGGCAGGAGAATTGCTTGAACCCAGGAGGCAGAGGTTGCAGTGAGCCAAGATCATGCCACTGCACTCCAGCCTGAAGACAGAGCAAGACTCCAAATCAAAAAAAAAAAAAAAAAAGGTAATAAAACTTGAAGGTAGATTAATAGAAACCATACTGCTCAAAAAAGACAGATAAATGAAAATAATAATAATGATAATAATATTAATAAAGCCCAATGTCATGTGAAACATATCAAGTTGTCTAACGAGTATGTAATTAAGAGTCTCAGAGGTGAGAAAGTAGAACATGGATCATCAATAGTATTTTAAGAAGTAATAGCTAAAAATTACCCAAATTAGGTGAAAAACATAAATCTAAACATCCGAGAACCTTACCCAAATACAAGCAAGACAAATGCGAGTGTTAAAAGAAAAACTTCAGCTGAATTAAATTTGAAGATGCTTAATTGAGCAATCAATGATTCACAAATCAGGCAGCCCCCAGAATCACAGCAGATTCAGAGACTCCAGCACAGCTACGGGTGCTGAAAAATTTATAGAGAAAAAAAGGAAGTGATGTACAGAAATCAGAAGTGAGGTACAGAAACAACTGGACTGGTTACAGCTCAGCTTTTGCTTTATTTGAACACAGTTCGAACACTCAACAGTATATGAGTGGTTGAAGTATGGCTTCTGGGATTGGCCAATACTCAAGCTATTGTTACAGGCACATACTCTTAAGTTAGGTTTTCAATCTTGTCTACCTATTAAGTTAGATTACAGTTCATCCACAAAGTCTCAAATATATAAATACAGGGTTCTTCTCAGGCCATATTTAATTCGCTTTAACGCAAGAATAAGCACAACTAGGCACATTTTGAAGCCAACAAATACAAAGAAAACCTTGAAAGTGGAAAGAGACAAATGACAAATTACATATAGTTAAGGAACACTATGAATGGTGGCTGAAAAAAAGTTGAAACCTGTAGACAATAAAATGATATCTTTAAAGTGCTGACTAAAAAATAAAATTGGAATTCTGTATACAGTGAAAATCTTCAAAAACATAGGTGAGTTCATTAGTTTCCTATTCCTGCTTTAACAAATTACCACAAAGTCAATCAATGGCTTGAAACAACATGAAAGGTTTTATCTTAAGTTCTGGAGGTCAAAATTCTGAAGTGGATGTCACTGAAGTAAACTCAAGGTGTTTGTAGAATCACACTCCTTACGGAGGCTCGGCAGGTGGGGAAGAGATGCCATGGGGGAGAGTTAATTTTCTTGCCTTTTCTGGCTTCTAGGGCTGCCTACATTCTTTGGCTCAGGTCCTCTTAAACACCAGCACTTGAATCATTCTGACCTCTATTTCTGTCTCACATCTTCTCTATGATTCTGTGCATCCTTGTTTCACTTATAAGGACCCTTGTGATTACACTGAGCACACCAGGAAAATTCATAATACCTACTCATTTTAAAATGCTTAATTATATGTACAAAATTCCTTTTCCATGTAAATACCCTTATTCGTAGGAATTAGGAGGTGTATTAGCCTGTTTTCATGCTGCTGATAAAGACATACCCAAGACTGGGCAATTTACAAAGGAAATAGTTTTAATGGAGAACTCACAGTTCCATGTGGCTGGGGAAGCCTCACAATCATGGCAGGAGACAAGGAGGAGAAAGTCACATCTTACACGGATAGCAGCAGGCAGAGAGAGAGCTTGTGCAGAGCAACTCTCATTTTTTAAAACCATCAGATCTCATGAGACCCATTCATTATCACAAGAACAGCACAGGAAAAAGCCACCCACCCATACTTCAGTCATCTCCCACTGAGTCGCTTCCACAACATGTGGGAATTATGGGAGCTACAAGATGAGATTGGGTGGGGACACAGAGCCAAACAGTATCAGGAGGTGAACATCCTTTGAGGTCCTTCTTCTGCCTATTCTTCCAATCGCGGTGAAATAAATACATTTTTCAGGTAAATAAGAGAGAATTCCTGGGCAGTATACCTTCAGTAAAAGAAATGTTAAACAAATTATTCAGCCTGAAAGAAAATTGCATCAGATAGAAATTCATATTTGAGGGAGGAGTGAAGAACATTAGCAATGGTAAATATTTACTCTATTGGTAAACATAAAAGACTATGTTTTTTTCTCTTAATTAATTTTACAGTTAGCCTTTTTGTACCTTATTTAAGGAATCATAGCCTATTCCAAGGTCATGTATTTTCTACAACTTGAATGTTTAAACATTAGGAGTTATATTTGTAATCCATCTAGAATATGTATCTGTGTCTCTATGTAAAGTGTGAAGTAAGCATTTGAATATACTTTTTTGGATATACTAAATTGGATATTCATGTGGAATTGTGGAATTGTAATGTCAACTTAGTCATAAATCACATGACAGTTTACATTTTGTATTGTTTCTGGTCACTTAATTTTTCTCTCTTGGTCAGTTTCCCTGTCCTTATGGTAATATAACACTGTCTTAATTAATATAGCTTTACTTCTTTACTTATGGTATTTTAGGCTTTTGTTACTGGTACTATAAATCTTCCATATTAGCAGTTCTATAGTATTACCTTGATGATTCTTGTTAAATTTCAGCATAAATTTTTAAATTGGCCATTAAATTTACTAACATTTTTAGAAATTTGGTTAGGATTTTATTGAATCTACAGAATGATGTAGAAAGCTTCCATATTTACAGTTTTGGCTGTAATCCATGCACATGAGTATCTCTTCAGTTATTGAAGATTTCTTCAATTTTTCTTAATAACAGTTAAAAATGAGAGTTTTAAACTTCATTTGTTGTACATTTTATAAATTTGTTACTAGACATTTGATATTTTTATAATGTAAATTGTACTACTTTTCATTTTTTAAAACTTTTATATTAAATTCAGGGTACAAGTGCAGGTTTGTTACATAGGTAAACTTGTGTCATGGGGAGTGTCGAACAGATTATTTCATCACCCATTTATTAAGCCTAGTACCCGCTATTTTTCCTGATTTTCTCCCTCCTCTCAACCTCCACCATCAAAAAGGCTACAATGTGTGCTGTTCCCCTCTGTGTGTCGGTGTGTTTTTATCATTTAGCTCCCACTTATAAGTGAGAACATGGGGTATTTGGCTTTCTGTTCCTGTGTTAGTTTCCTATGTATAATGGCCTCCAGCTTCATCCGTGTCCCCGCAAAGGACATGATTTCCTTAATTTTTATGGTTGCATATTATTATATGGTGTACATGTACCACATTTTCTCTATTCAGTCTACTATTGATGGACATTTAGGTTGATTCTATGTCTTTGCTATTGTGAATAGTGCTATAATAAACATATGTGTGCATGTGTCTTTATAATGGAATGATTTATATTCCTTTGGGTATATACCAAGTAATGGGGTTGCTGGGATGAATGAAATTTCTGTCTTTAGGTCTTTGAGGAATCACAACACTGTCTTCCACAATGGCTGAACTAATTTACACTCCTACCAATAGTGTACAAGCATTACTTTTTCTCCACACCTCATCAGCATTGGTTATTTTTTTACTTTTTAATCACAGTTATTCTGACTGGTGTGAGATGGTATCTCATTGTGGTTTTGATTTGAATTTCTCTCATGACCACAAATGTTGAACTTTTTATCCATATACTTGTTGGCTGCATGTATGTCTTCTTTTGAAAATTGTCTGTTCATGTGCTTTGCCTACTTTTTTATAGGATTTTTTTTGACACGTGTTTAAGTTTCTTATAGGTGCTGAATATTAGAGCTTTGTTGAATGCATAGTTTGTAGGTTGTCCATTTACTCTGTTGATAGTTTCTTTTGCTGTGAAGAAACTCTTTAGGTTTAGATCCCATTTATCAATTTTTGCTTTTGTTTCAATTGCTTTTTGCAATTTCATTATGAAATCTTTGCCCGTGTCTATGTCCTATATGGTATTGTCTAGGATATCTCCCAGGGTTTTTATAGTTTTGGGCTTTACATTTAAGTCTTTAATCCATTGTGAGTTAATTTTCATATGGTGTAAGAAAGGGGTTCAGTTTTAATCTTCAGCATATGGTTAGCCAGTTATCTCAGCACCATTTATTGAATAGGGAATCCTTTCCCTATTGCTTGTTTTGGTCAGGTTTGTTGAAGGTCAGACAGTGGTAGGTGTGCAGTCTTATTTCTGGGTTCTCTATACTGTTCTATTGCTCTGTGTCTGTTTTTGTACCAGTACCATCATGCTGCTTTGGTTACTGTAGCCCTGTACTAGTGTTTGGAGTTGTGTAGCATGATGCCTCCAGCTTTGTTCTTTTTACTTAGGATTGTCTTGGCTATTGGGGTTCATTTTTGGTTCCATATGAATTTTAAAATAAGTTTCTCTAGTTCTGTGAAGAATGGCAATGTTAGTTTAATAGGAACAACATTGAATCTATAAATTGCTTTGGGCAGTGTGATGGTTGATACTGAGTGTCAACTTGACTGGATTGAGGGATACAAAGTATTAATCCTGGGTGAGTCTGTATGGGTGTTGCCAAAAGAGATTAACATTTGAGTCACTGGGCTGGGGAAGGCAGTTTCACCCTTAATCTGTTGGGCACAATCTAATTAGCTTCCAGTGAACATAAAGCAGGCAGAAAACATGAAAAGCAGAGCCTCCCAGCCTACATCTTTCTCCCATGCTGGATGCTTTCTGCCCTTGAACATCAGACTCCAAGTTATTCAGTTTTGGGACTCCAACTATCTCTCCTCGCTCCTCAGCTTGCACAGCCTATTGTGGAACCTCGTGATTGTGGAAGTTAACACCTAATAAGCTCACCTTTATATGTATATATATATACATATGTATATATATCTACATATATATGTATATATATATAAATATAAATGTGTATATATAAACCTATGTATATATATATAAATGTATATATATAAACCTATGTATATATATATAAATGTATATATTTCTGTCCCTCTAAGAGAACCCTTACTAATACAGATTTTGGTACCATGAGTGGCTGTAGAGGAACAGAATATTAAGGATGGAGTTCTTTCATTGGTTTTGGGGTTTCTGGAGTTGGGTGCTTAATATGATTAGACCCAAAAATTCTAAGGACTCTATTTCTAATAGTATGGAGAAGAGTGATAGTCTTTGGTGTGAACCGTTTAGAGAGTTATGCAAAATAAATGCATTTAACCCTCCTGATTGACTGCTCATGAGAGGCAGACTCTATAGATAATACCTTTGACCATATGTGGAGAACCAAGGAACATAATGAAGCTGGTTGGTTGCTTCTGAGTTTAGTAGGCAAAGTGATGAAAGAAAATGATGAACTCAGGGATTCTGTCTCCCAGCTTCAGAAGCAGATATTGAGCCTCAAATCAGCCAAGATTGTCCTGAGTGAGAGTCTTACTTCCTGTAGAGAAAGAGCTGAAATTGTGGAAAAATAGACACAAGCTTTTATCATATGAGTGGCTGACCTGCAATGAAAGGTGCATGCACAGTCTTGCCAGGTGTCTACTGTTAAAGCGAGAGCATTAACTGGAAAAAGATGGGACCCTGAAACTTGGAATGGGGATGTGTGGGAGGACCATGATGAAGCTGGGGACACTGAGTTTGTAAACTCTAATGAACCCCTTTTTTTTGCCAGAAGGAACAGCCTCCCTATCCCCACTAGTGGCACCATCCCCTCCCCGACCCATGCTGCCATCAGCCTTTCCACCATTGTCTGAGGAAATAAACCCTGTGCTGCCTGAGGCAACAGTGATTGCCTCCCCTGAGGCAGTCGCCAGACAAAATAATGTTGATTCTCCTCGGGAGCCACCCCCCAACACCCCAGTTTGCTTCTAGACATATAACTAGACTAAAAGCCTTGCGGACCCCTGGAGGTGAGGTTGAGAGTATGACCCATGTGGAGATGTGCTACACTCAGAAAGAACTGTTTCAGTTCTCTAATTTATAAAAGCACAATCTGGAGAATTGTCATGGGAATGGATATTAAGGGTATGGAATAATGGTGGAAGAAACATAGAGTTGGATCAGGCTGAATTTATTGATTTGGGCCCACTAAATAGAGACTCTGCTTTTAATGTTGCAGCTCAGGGAGTTAAAAATGTTCTAATAGTTTATTTGCTTGGTTAGTTGTAATATGGATCAAAAGATGTCCCACTGTGAGCAAGGTGGAAATGCCTGATCTCCCTTGGTTTAATGTAGAGGAAGGGATCCAGAGGCTTGGGGAAATTGGGATGGTGGAGTGGATTAGTCACTTTAGACCTACACATCCAAGATGGGAGGGTCCAGAAGATATACCCTTGACCAATGCCTTGAAAAATAGATTTGTGAGGGCAGCACCTGCATCTTTGAAGAGCCCTCTAATTGCTCTTCTCTGTATGTCAGAGCTAACGGTGGGAACCACAGTCACTCAACTACAAAATTTAAATACAATGGGAATAATTGGATCTTGAGGTGGCAGGGGCCAAGTGGCAGCACTCAACCATCAAAGGCAAGGTGGGTATAGCTACTGTAATGGACAGCAGAGGCAAAGAGGCAATCAGAATAGTATGATTCATGTAAAGCTCTGGCATTTGCTAATTAATCATGGTGTTCCTAGAAGTGAAATTGATAGGAAGCCTACTTCATTCCTACTTAAATTATACAAACAGAAAACTTCTAGGTCTAATGGACAAAATACTAATTTGAATTATAAAAACAGAGAATCATGGCCCCTCAACCAATTTCCAGACTTGAGCCAGTTTATAGGCTCACACCCCTTGAATGAAGGGGAGGCCAGCTCCCCTTGAGGAAGGATCCCACTACGTTACCAACAATTTATGCAGTGAATATTTCTCCCATCTTTCCCCAAGGATACCTCTGGCCTTTTACCAGGGTAACTGTGCAATGTGGGAAGGAAAATGATCAGACATTTCAGGGACTACTGGACACTGGCTCTGAGCTGACGTTGATTCCAGAGGACCCAAAACGTCATTGTGGTCCTCCAGTTAAAGTCGGGGCTTATGGAGGTCAGGTAACTAATAAAGTTTTAGCTCAGGTCTGACTTACAGTGGGTCCCCAGATTCATCCTTTGGTCATTTCCCCAGTGCCAGAATGCATAATTGGCATAGACATACTGAGCAGCTGACAGAACCCCCACATTGGCTCCCTGACTGATAGGATGATGGCTATTATGGTGGGAAAGGCCAAATGGAAGCCATTAGAGCTGCCTTGACCTAGAAAAATAGTAAATAAAAAACAATATCACATTTCTGGAGGAATTGCAGAGATTAGTGTCACCATCAAGGACTTGAAAGATTCAGGAGTGGTGATTCTCACCACATCCCTATTCACCTCTCCCATTTGGCCAGTGCAGAAGACAGACAGATCTTGGAGAAAGACAGTGGATTATTGTAAGCTTAACCAAGTGGTGACTCCAATTGTAGCTGCTGTACCAGATGTGGTTTCATTGCTTGAGCAAATTAACACATCTCCTGGTACCTGGTATGCAGCCATTGACTTGGCAAATGCCTTTTTCTCCATTCCTGTCCATAAGGCCCACCAGAAGCAATTTGCCTTCAGCTGGCAAGGCCAGCAATATACTTTTACTGTCCTACCTCAGAGGTATATCAACTCTCTGACTTTTTGTCATAATTTTATTCAAGGAGATCTTGATTACTTTTGCCTCCACAAGATATCACACTGGCCCCTTGCATTGATGACATTATGCTGATTGGAGCCAGTGAGAAAGAAGTAACAAACACAACGGTCTTACTGGTGAGACATTTGCATGCCAGAGGATGGGATATAAATCCAAGTAAAATTCAGGTATCTTCTGCTTCAGCAAAATTTCTAGGGGTCCAGTGGTGTAGGGCCTGTAACAAAATTCCTTCTAAGGTGAAGGATAAGTTGCTGCATTTGGACCCTCCTACAACCAAGAAAGCCACAGTGCCTAGTGGGCGTATTTGGATTTTGGAGGCAACAAATTCCTCATTTGGGTGTGTTACTCCAACCCCATTTATTGAGTGGCCCAAAAGGCTGCCAGTTTTGAGTGGGGGTCCAGAACAGGAGAAGACTCTGCAACAGGTCCAGGCTGCTGTGCAAGGGGCTCTGCCACTTGGGTCATATGACCCAACAGATCCAATGTTGCTTGGGGTGTCAGTCACAGATAGGGATGCTGTTTGGAGCCTTTGGCAAACCCACATAGGTGAATCACAGCGGAGGCCTCTAGGATTTTAGAGCCCTGCTATCTTCTGCAGATAAATACTCTCCTTTTGAAAGACAGTTCTTGGCCAGTTACTGGTCTTTGGTGGAAATTGAACATTTGATTATGGGTCATCAAGTCACCATGTGACCTGAACTGCTTATCATGAACGGTGTTTTCTGACCAATAGCCATAAAGTGGGTCATGAACAGCAGCATTCCATCATCAAAAGAAAGTGACAAAAAGTCAGCATTCCATCATCAGACTCGAGCAGGTCCTGAAGACACAAGTATGTTACCTGAGGAAGTGGCTCAAATGTCCATGGTCTCCACTCCTGCCACCTGCCTTCTTTCTCCTAGTCTGCACTGATAGCCTCATAGGGAGCTCCCTAAGAAGAGTTGATAGAGGAAGAAAAGGCTAGGGCCTGGTTCACAAATGGTTCTGAAAGATACGCAAGCACCACCCGAAAGTGGACAGCTGCAGAACTACAGCCCCTTTCTAGGACATCCCTGAAGGACAGCGGTGAAGGGGAATCTTTTCAGTGGGCAGAACTTCAAGCAGTGAATCTAGTTGTGCACTTTGCATAGAAGGAGAAATGGCCAGATGTGTGGTTATATGCTGATTCATGGGCTATAGCCAATGGTTTGGCTAGATGGTCAGGGACTTGTAAGAAGCATGATTGGAAAATGGTGACAAATAAACTTGGAGAAGAGGTATGTGGATGGACCTCTCTGAGTGGTCAAAAACTGTGAAGATATTTGTATCCCATGTGAGTGCTCACCAATGGGTGATCTTAGCAGAAGAGAAGCTTAATAATCAAGTGGATAGAATGACCCATGCTGTGGACACCACTCAGCCTCTTTCCCCAGCCACCCCTGTCATCGCCCAGTGGGCCCATGGACAAAGTGTCATGGTGACAGGGATGGAGGTTACACATGAGCTCAGCAACATGGACTTCCACTCACCAGGGTAACCTGGCTATGGCCACTGCTGAGTGCCCAATTTGTCAGCAGCAGAAACCAACACTGAGCCCTCGATATGGCACCATTCCCCAAGATGATCAGCCAGCTACCTGATGGCAAGTTGATTATATTGGATCTCTTCCACCATGGAAAGGGTAGAGGTTTGTCCTCACTGGAATAGACACTTACTCAGGATATGGTTTTGCCTATCCTGCACGCAATGCTTCTGCAAAGACTACCATCAGTGGACTCACAGAATGCCTTATCCACCATCATGGTATTCCACACAGCATTGCCTCTGACCAAGGCACTCACTTTGTGGCTAAAGAAGTGTGGCAATGGGCTCATGCTCATGGAATTCACTGGTCTTACCATGATCCCCATCTTCCTGAAGCAGCTGGATTTATAGAATAATGGAATGACCTTTAGAGGTCACAATTACAACACGAACTAGGTGACAATATTTTGCAGGGCTAGGACAAAGTTATCCAGAAGGCCATGTATGTTCTGAATCAGTGTCCAATATATGGTACCATTTCTCCCATAGCCAGGATTCATGAGTCCAGGAATCAAGGGGTGGAAGTGGAAGTGGCACCACTTACCATCACCCCTAATGATCAACTAGCAAAATTTTTGCTTCCTGTTCCTGTGACATTAGTCACGGCCTAGAGGAATTAGTACCAGAGGGGGGAATGCTGCCACCAAGAGACACAACAATGATTCCATTAAACTGGAAGTTAAGATTGCCACCTGGAAACTTTGGGCTCCTATCTTTAAGTCAACAGGCTAAGAAGAGAGTTACAGTGTTGGCTGGGGTGATTGGCCAGGACTATAAAGATGTAATCAGTCTACTACTCCACAATGGAGGTAAGGGAAAGTATGCATGGAATACAGGAGATCCATTAGTGTATCTCTTAATATTACCATGCTCTGTGATTAAGGTCAACGGGAAACTACAACAGCCCAATCCAGGCAGGACTACAAATGATCCAGACCCTTCAGGAAGGAAGGTTTGGGTCACTCCACCAGGAAAAAACCATGATCTGCTGAGGTGCTTGATGAAGGAAAAGGGAATTCAGTATGGGCAGTAGAAGAAGGTAGGCATCAATACCAGCTAAGACCACGTGGCCAGCTGCAGAGAAGAGGACTGTAACTGTCATGGGTATTTCCTCCTTCATTTGTTAAAAACATGTTTGTGCCTGTATACACTTGTACTAAGAAAATATCTTCATTTTATTTCCTTTTTCCTTTATCATGTGACATAAGATTTATTGACTTCATATCAGCATTTAAGTATTGTTAACTTTATGTAATAGTATTTGGGTTGGGGATTGGTGCATTTCAGGTTGTATGAGGGACAGTTGTATTATGTCATAATACAACTGAGGTCATAACTATGACCTCATTATTGTCTTTATTTGAAGATTACATATGATCTAAGGAGATGTGTATGGGTTCAAGTTGACAAGGGATGGACTTGTGATGGTTAATACTGAGTGTCAACTTAATTGGATTGACACATACAAACTATTGTTCCTGGGTGTGGCTAAGTAGGTGTTGCCAAAAGAGATTAATATTTGAGTCAGTGGGCTGGGGAAGGGAGATAAACCCTTAATCTGGTGGGCACAATCTAATCAGCTTCCAGTAAAAGCAGGCAGAAAACGTGAAAAGGAGAGATAGGCCTAACCTCCCAGCCTGTATCTTTCTCCTGTGCTGGATGCTTCCTGCCCTCAAACATCAGACTTCAAGTTCTTCAGTTTTGGGACTCGTACTGGCTCTCCTTGCTCCTCAGCTTGCAGATAGCCTACTGTGGGACCTTGTGATCATGGAAGTTAATACTTAATAAACTCACCCTTATATATATAAAAATAAAATAGGATATATATATGTGATGTACAAAAAATAGGATATAAAAATAAGATATATAAAAATAGGATATATGTTATATTTATATATAAAGTAGGACATATATACAAATAAGATATATATATAATTATAAAATTATTTTAATGTGTATTTCAGCTCTTTCAGGTCAGTTACATTCTTCTCTATACTGGCTTTTTTTTTCTGTCAGCTCCTGCAATGGTTTATCATGATTTTTAGCTTCCTCGCATTGGGTTACAATGTACTCCTTTAGCTCAGCATACTTTGTTTCTATCCATATTATGAATTCTACTTCTGTCATTTCAGCCATCTCAGCTTTAACCTGGTTTCAAACCCTTGCTGCAGAGGTAATGCAGTCATTTGGAGGGAAAAGACACTCTGTTTTCTTTTGATCTTTCAGCATTCTTGTGCCGATTATTTCTCATCTTTGTGGACTTACCTGCCTTCAATCTTTGAGGCTTCTGACTTTCGGATTTTTTTTTCTTCTAACTGTCTGGCCACTTTTCCATGAGGCCCCTGTAGAATGCTGGGGATTCGCTTCAGTCCCTAGTCACCTTGCATTTTTCGGTACCTGGAGGTATCATCAGTAAGGGATGCTAAATAGCAAAGATGGCATCCTGCCCCTTCCTCTGGGAGCTCTGTCCTAGGGAGGTACAGACCTGTTGCCAGCCTAAATGCACCTGAAGGAGGTGGCTGGATACTCTGATTGTGAGGTCTCACCCAGGGAGGAGAAAGGAGATTGGGGACCCACTTAAAAGTAGTCTGGCCATATTGTTTTAGAGCAGCTGTGCTGTGCTGTGGGTCCACTTCAGACCCTGGTTGCCTTGGACACTCCAAAGACAAAAAACTGGAACAGCTAAGTCATTCAAACAGCAATGATGATGGCTTGCCTTTCCACCTGGGACCTCTGTACCAGGGAGGCCTGAAACCTCTAGAGAACATCAATGGGGTAGCTGAAAACTCTGGTTGGGAGGCTCCACCTGGTGATGAGGAACAGTGTTGCGGACCCACTTAAAAAAGCAGACTGGCCATTATTTTGTGGGGCTGCTGTGCTGTGCTGTGCTATGGTAACATTCCTGCCCTGGTTGGCTTGGACTCTCCAAAGCCCAAAGGCTGGAACTGCTAAGTCGCCCAAGCAGCAAAGATGGCAGCCTGACCCTTCATCTGGCAGTTCTCTCCTACCTCTGGGTGTTTTCAAATCTCTGTTGGCCAGAGCATACCCGTGAGGGTGGCTGAAGGGGGGCAGTCCCTCCCAGGGAGGAGGAATGGGATTGGTGACCCTTTTAAAGATGGAGTCTGGCCACACTTTCATAGAGCAGCTGTTTTGTGCTAAGATACTGCTTCTGCCCCAGTTGTCTTGTGCCTTCAAGAGCCCACTGGCTAGATCAGTTAAGTCATCCATACAGCAAAGGTGATGGCCTGCTCTTCCCTCTGGGAGGTCTGTCCGAGGGAGTTTTCAAATCTCAGTTGGCCACAGAACAGTGGCGGGGTAGCTGGAGGCCCCAGTTGTGAAGTCCCACCCCATCAGGAGGAATGGATTGGGGACCCTATTGAAGAAGCCTTCTGACCACGTTTTAGTAGAGCAGCTATGCTATGCTGGGGAATCCCCCCTTCTGCCCCTGGTTAGTGGCTTTCCAAAGCCCACATGCTGGAACAGCTAAGCTGCCAAAACAGCAAAGACAGCAGTCTGCCTTTCCCCCTGGAGCTTTGTCCCAGGTATGCTCAACACTGTTACCAGTTGCTGGCTGGAATTTCAAACCAGTGGGTCTTATCCTGTGAGACGTTGTGGAAGTAGGTCCAACAGACCATCACTGCTCAGTCCCTGGATTCAGCTTCTTTCCTAGGGGAAATGTATTAGTTCATTCTTATGCTGCTAAGAAAGACATACCTAAGACTAAATAATTTACAAAATAAGAGAAGTTTAATTGACTCACAGTTCAGATTGGCAGGGGAGGCCTCAGGAATCACAGTGGAAGGAGAGCAATCATGTCATTCTTCACATGGTGTCAGGAAGGAGAAGAATTGAGTGCCCAAAGGGGGAAGCCCCTTGTAAAACCAACAGATCTCATGAGAACTAACTGACTATCACAAGAACAGGATGAGGGAAACAGCCCCCATGATTCAATAATCTCCAACTTGTCTCTCCCGTGACACATGGGGGTTGTAGGAACTACAATTCAAAGAGAGATTTGGGTGGGGATACAACCAAACCATATCATTTCACCGTTGGCCTCTCCCAAATCTCATTTTCTCACAATTCAAAACACAATAATACTCTCCCAACAGTCCCCCAAATTCTTAACTCATTCTAGCAATAACTCAAAGGTCCAAGTCCAAAGTCTAATCTGAGACAAGGCAAGTCCCTTCCACCTGTGAGCCTGTAACATCAAAAGCAAGTTACTTACTTCCTAGATACAATGGAAGTACAGGCATTGGGTAAATATACCCATTCCAAATGGGAGAAATTGGCCAAAACAAAGGGGCTACAGGCCCTATGCATGTCCAAAATCCAATAGGGCAGTCATTACACCTTAAAGTTCCAAAATGATCTCCTTTGACTCCATGTCTCATATCCAGGTCATGCTGATGCAAGAGGTGGACTCCCATGGCCTTGTGCAGCTCCACTTCTGTGGCTTTGCAGGTACAGTCACCGTCCTGGCTGCTTTCATGGGTTGGCATATAGTGTCTGCAGCTTTTCCACCACACAGTGCAAGCTGTCAGTGGATCTACCATTCTGGGGTCTGAAGTACAGTGGCCCTCTTCTCACAGCTCCACTAGGCAGTGCCCCAGTGGAGACTCTGTATGGGGGCTCCAACTTCACATTTCCCTTCTGCACTGCCCTAGCAGAGGTTCAGCATGAGGGCTTCACCACAGCAGCAGACTTCTGCATGGACATCCACATATTTGCATGCATCCTCTTAAATCTAGGTGGAGGTTCCCAAATCTCAATGCTTAACTTCTGTGAACCTGCATGCCCAACACCACGTGTAAGCTGCCAAGGCTTGGGTGTGCACCCTCTGGAGCAATGGCCTGAGCTGTAGCTTGACCCCTTTTAGCTATGGCTAGAGATGAAGCAACTGGGATACAGGGCACCATGTCCTGAAGCTGAACACAGCAGAGGGTCCCTGGGCCCAGCCCAGAAACATTTCTCCCTCCTAGGCCTCTGGGCCTGTGATGGGAGGGGCTGCTGTGAAGGTCTCTGACATGCCCTGGAGACATTTTCCCCATTATTTTGGTGACTAACATTTGTCTCCTCATTATTTATGCAAATTTCTGCAGCAGGCTTGAATTTCTCCCCAGAACATGGGGTTTTCTTTTCTATCATCAGGCTACAAATTTTCAAAACTTTTACACTCTGCTTCCTCTGGAACAATTTGCTGCTTAGAAATTTCTTCTGCCAGATACCCTAAATCAAAAGTTCCACAGATCTCTAGGGCAGGGGCAAAATGCTGCCAGTATCTTTGCATAACAAGAGTTACCTTTATTTTAGTTTCGGACAAGTTTCTCATCTCCATCTGAGACCACCTCAGCCTGGACTTCATTGTCCATCTCACTATCAGTATTTTGGTCAAAGCCATTCAACAAGTCTCTAGGAAGTTCCAAACTTTCCCACATTTTCATGTCTTCTTTTGAGCCCTCAAAACTGTTTCAACTTCTGCCTGTTACCCAGTTCCAAAGTTGCTTCCACATATTCTGGTTTCCTTATAGCAACATCCCACTCTCTACAGTACCAATTGACTGTATTAGTCTGTTTTCATGCTGCTAATGAAGACATACGCAAGACTGGGTAATTTATAAAGGAAAGACATTTAATTGACTCACAGTTCAGCATGACTGTGGAGGCCTCAGGAAACTTACAATCATGGCAGAAGGGTAAGCAAATCAATCCTTCTTCACATGGTGGCAGGAAGAAGGAGTCCCTGGTGAAGGGGGAAGCCTCTTGTAAAACCATGAGATCTCATGAGAACTAACTCACTATCACAAGAATAGAATGGGGAAACCACCCCCATGATTCAATTATGTCCACCTGGTACCTGCTGTGACATTGGGGATTATGGAAACTACAATTCAAAATGAGATTTGGATGAGGACACAACTAAACCATATCAGGGTATGTACGGGGATCTAACCTCCCATTTTGCTGGAGTTGCAGTTACTTTTGCTGGGAGTCCCCAAAATCCAGAGTACTTTAAATTTTTATCATATTTGATTTTGACGTATAAAAATATAATGGATTTTTGTATTAGACTTATGTTCAACTATTCTAAATTTACTATTAATTTGAGTAGTTTGCAGATTCTTTTGAATTTTCTAAGTATACCGTTATGTTTCTGCAAATAATGACAGTTTCATTCTTTCTTTTAATTTTTTATGCACTTTAATTCTGTTTACTGAGTTCATTGCACTTGCATCAATATTTTATTGATGAGTATGCTATTTACAGTAGAGTTTTAAAATAATATTTGTTATTAGATTAAGAAAGCTCTAATTCCTATTTTGTTTAGAGTTTTTATCATACAGGGGTTTTAAATCTGCATCTATTGGGATAATCACATGATTTTTCTTTATTTGTATACTAATATTATGAGTAAAATTGATTGATTTTCAAATGTATAATAGTGATAATTCCCCTGTACTTGTGGAATACACACACGTGCATATCACTTGATTTATTAATATTTTGTTTAGAATAATTGAATCTATATATCAGAGAGGATCTATAATATAATTTGTTTTCAGTATAATGTCCTTTCAATGTTTTAAAATCAATATTAAAATGATTTCTCTTTTTCTATTCTCTGAGTTTGTACAAATCTGGTCTTATTTCTACTTCAAATATTTGGAAGAATTAACTTTAAGACAGTTATTCACCATTTATTGAATAAGGAAGTCTTTTCTCCATTGCTTTTTTTGGTTGACTTTGTCAAAGATCAGGTGGTTGTAGGTGTGCAACATTATTTGTGGGCTCTCTATTCTGTTCCATTGGTCTCTGTGTCTGTTTATGTACCATTACCATATAGTTTTGGTTACTATGGCCTTGTATTATAGTATAGTTTGAAGTTGGGTAATATGATGCTTCCAGCTTTGTTCTTTTTGCTTAGGATTGCCTTGGCTGTTGGAGCTCTTTTTTGGTTTCATATGAATTTTAAAATTGTTTTCTCTAATTCTGTGAAAAATGTCATTGGTAGTTTGATAGGAATACCATTGAATCTATAAATTGCTTTGGGTAGTATGGCCATTGGTTCCTGATTTTGTGTGTGCATGTGTGTGTGTGTGAGAGAGAGAGAGAGAGAGAGACAGAGGGAGACAGAGAGAGATTGAGAGATAGAGAGAATAAAAGAGGAAAAGTCTTTAATAACAGATTAAATATTTTAGCAGATCTATCACTATTTGTATTTACTGCCTTTTCTCCCTTCAGTTATTGTAAGAGGAATTTTTTTTCAGAAGTTTTTCCATTTCATACAAATTGTGGAATTGATTTGCATGAAGCAGTAGATAATACCTAATAGTCAATATAATAATGTGTATAATCTTACCGATTTTTTTCATTTCTGAGATGAATAATTTGTGATTTTCTCCTTATTCATAATTAGTTTTTAAAGATATTTCAATTGTATTAACTTTTCAAAGAACTATATTTTATATTTATTTTTTATTCCTTTATTACAGGCCTAATGGGGAAACTCAATTTATTTGTGGAAAACTGAGTTTATGACTTTATTTCACCATCATTTTTTGAAGTTCATTTTGAGTTTTGAATTCTGAGTTAGCAGTTACTTTTTATTTCACCATTCCAAATATTTTGCCCCATTGACATCAGAACACCATGACTTCTGAGAAGTCAGAATTCAATTTCTCTCCATCTTTTCTACCCTTTCAATAGTAAATGTGTCTATTCCCTGGGTGCTTTTTGAGATTCTTTTTTTTGTCTTCAGTTTTCAGCAGTTAAACTATAATGTGTGTAATTATAGTCTTTGTACTTATTTTGCTGGTGGTTGCTAAGTTTCTTGAATATGTAGGTTGGTATCTACTATCAGTTTGTGGAAATTTCTCTATTATTTTGTCAATGTTACTTCTGCCTGTTACTTCTCCTTTCCCTCTCTTATTTTCTTCTTGGTTGCTTTCTCTTAATCTCTTTTCGAGTTCACTAATCTTTTGTTCTTCTGTATCCAGTTTGATGTTCAACCAAGGAGTTCTTAATATAGATATTTTTAATCCTATATTGATTATTTTATTATTCTTTGTAGACTTGTATTTTCCGTTTATTCTATTGTTTCTATTTTGTCCATCTTTTTTACATTTTGTTTAACATGTTATTGATAGCTATTTCATCCTTTTTCTGCTACTTTATAAATATCAATAATCTAATGGGTCTATTTCTATTTTCTCTTTGTTTTTCTTTTTCATTTAAATAATACTCAAAGCTTCTTTACTTTTTACCTTCATGGTAGTGTTTAGATGTATGCTAGAACTTGTATGTAAATTAACATGGGCTTCAGATGATATCATCTTCCACCTGAGAGTTTTCTTTTCTTCTCTCTTAGGTAGCTAGGATGAGGCACAGATCACCACAACCTAGTTAGTAACTGAGGCAGTAAAGGACATTTTGTAGTTTTAATAAAACTAGGTCTTTCTCTGTTCAGTTCTTAATTCTAAAATGTGAGCCTTGAAGCTTTCAAGACCCACCGAGTCTCATGGGTGGTTTCTCCTCAGGCCTAAAAATATTGGAGATTGAGCTCTGTTCTTTAGACTTGCCAGAATAGTCCTCCAGCCTCAAACTCTCCAAAACTTCAAACTCTGGCAAATATCTTGAGAGTAAAACTGACCCTGTGCTTGAAACTTTCATTGTAACTGTAGGAGATTTACTCATTTTAGAAGTGTTTCTTGTCCTAGCTCTCCAGCATATTGTATTGGCCCCCAGATTCCAGGTTGCTACTCCAGCTTCATGCAGCTATGGCTTTGTTGTTTTCTCTTTCCCCTAGTGGAGACTTACAGCTGTACTAATCATAATCTTAAACTCAAGCCCACAAGTACTAAACGCCTTTAGGAAAAAGAAATGGCTCTGGAAGTCTGCTTGCCTTTAACTGCTTTTTACTCTCTGGAATTTCACTCATCAAGTTCTTGCTGCAATCATATCTTTCTGATCTTTTTAAAATATTATGTTATAACTTAATTGGATATTCTTAGTTTTGCAGTGGGAGCATTGTCCTGACGTGACCTACTATACCACAACCAAGAGCAGAGATTAAAGTAATTTTATCTGTTGAGTCTAAGTAAATGCCCTTTCTCCATTTATACAGATAAAGAGGTGTACTTCCTGAGGAACTTTAAATCAGGGGTATATTGGCAAATGTTTAACTAACTCTCTAACAGTAGGGAGGAAATGATGATTTTATAAGTTCATTCATTTTCATGATATAAATCCTCCCACCATGGCCAATTTCAAGCTACCCATGTGACATCACCAAATGCAGAGTTGGAAAGAGATGCATAGTCTTGCTTAAAATCAAGGTCTAGGGTTTCATTATGCTAAAATGATTTCCTGAAACAACTAAGGGGTGAAAACATAATTTTTCCTTGTATTATTTTGGAATTTAATCCTGTTGATCTCTCAAGAGGTTAATAACATTAATAACTACACTGGGACAACAGGTATGAACCAAGGCTGTCCAAGGTAAATCAGGTTATATGGTTATCTTTCTTATGATCCTTCTGATGCCGGGGCTAGCATGAGGCATTGGATTGAAGTAACTTAAGTCACATGCCCCATCCTAACTGACAAGACAACTAGGAAAACCAGTATCTGTCATTTTCAGTTTCTGTGGTGAGAGGCAGGATCTGCCTCATTTGTGAGGAAATTCCTCAAAGAAAGAGGGCTACAGATGCCTTTAATAGGTAGAAAGAATAACAAATATAAATTTCATTGGCTTGAAAGTCATTTTTATTTTATCAAACCAAGATAGTTGAATTAAAATAAATTCATGGCATTAGTTAAAGTAAGAAAAAATCTGAGTGATCACATAAGTTCTCTAATATTTATTCTGCACTGTAGCTACACAGATTCTTCCATTTTCTTTCCTAAGATATCTATATAAAGTGATACAGTAGCACATAAATTTTGTCACTATCTATGGTGACTTAATTAGCTAACTTTTATGGCATTCTAAATTAACATTATTCAATTTGCTAGTGCTCTTCATATATTAAATACACAATTGTCTTTTCAGGTTGGACACTGAAAGACAAGTTAACTAAATAAATGGAGGTGTAAAAACACATTGAACCTTATTTTATCCTTGAAAACTACCAAATATTCCCATAGATAATTAATTCTGTCATTTGATAGAATCTCAAGAAAATTTTATCATGATTTACTCAACCTAAATGTTTCAGAAATACCCAAATAATTGCTCACTCAGCCAGGAATGCTCTGTCTACTCCTGCACTTTACCACCTCCATTTGCTGAGTTAAGTTTCATTCACTCTTCACATCTCAGTGCAAGTTTTTCTGACTTTGACTTCAATGGTAAATGTGCTTAACACTCTATATGACATTAAATTATAGCACTTAAAATGATTGTAATTTATAACATTTATTAATTTATTTTATTATCTGTCTTTCTCACCAGACTGATAATTCCAAGGGATCATATCTTGGGCTCATTTCCTGTAACAATCAGAATGTCTCACATATAGTAGGTGCCCAATACATATTTGTTGGATGGATAAATGAATGAAAAGCAAATATAAAGATAGCTTGATTCCAGGAAAGTAAAAAGTGATCACTAAATATTTCCTAATATAACTAAATAAATTAAATATGCTTACCATTTATCATGGTAACTACCTACTGACTTTTATTTTCATATTAACTGTCTTTTTTTTACTTTTATTTTAGGTTCAGGGGTACACATACAGGTTTGTTACGTAGGTAAATTGCATGTCATAGGGGACTGGTGTACAGATTATTTTGTTACCTATGTAATAAGCATAGTACCCAATAGATAGTTTTTTGATACTCACCCTTCTTTCACACTCACTCAAGTAAGCCCCAGTGTCTGTTGCTCCCTTCTTTGTGTGCATGAGTACCCAGTCTTTAGCTTGCACTTAGAAGTGAAAACATGCAATATTTGGTTTTCTTTTCCTGCTTTAGTTTGCTAAAGATAATGGCCTCCAGCTCCATCCATGTTGCTGCAAAGGGCATGATCTCATTCTTTTTTATGGCTGCATAGTATTCCACGGTGTATATGTATCACATTTTCTTTATCCAATCCACCATTGATGGGCATCAAGGTTGATTCCATGCCTTTGCTATTGTGAACAGTACTGCAATGAATATACACATGCATGTGTCTGTATGGTATTAATAGAAAAATGTATATGCCTTTGAGTAGATACCCAATAAAGGGATTACTGGGCCAAATGGAAATTCTGTTGTGAGCTCTTTGAGAAATTGCCCCACTGCTTTCCACAATGGCTGAACTAATTTATATCCCCACTATCAGTGTATAGGCATTCCTTTCTCTCTGCAACCTTGCCAGCATCTGTTATTTTTTGACTTTTTAATAATACCATTCTGACTGGTGTGAGATGCTCTCTCATTACGGTTTTGATTTGCATTTCTCTTATGATTAATGATGTTGAGCATTTTTTCATATGATTGTTGGCCACGGGTATGTCTTTCAAAGAGTCTGTTCATGCCCTTTGTCCCTTTGTCCAGTTTTTAATAGGGTTGTTTTTGTTTGTAAATATGTTTAAGTTCCTTATAGATTCCAGATATTAGATTGTTGTTGGATACATAGTTTGTGAATATTTTCCCCATTTTGTAGGTCGTCTGTTTACCCTGTTAATAGTTTATTTTGCTGTGCAGAGCTCTTTATTTTAATTAAGTCCCATCTGTCCATATTTTTCTTTGTTGCAATTGCTTTTAGCACCTTCATCATGAAGTTTTCGCCCATTCTTATTTCCAGACTTGTATTTCCTAGGTTGTCTTCCAGGGTTTCTATAGTTTTTTTTTTTTTTTTTTTTTGAGACAGAGTTTCACTCTTATTGCCCAGGCTGGAGTGCAATAGTGCGATCTTGGCACACTGAAACCTCTGCCTCCTGGGTTCAAGTGATTCTCCTGCCTCAGCCTCCCAAGTAGCTGGGATTACAGGCGCATGCCACCACACCCAGGTAATTTTGTATTTTTAGTAGAGACACGGTTTCTCCCTGTTGGTCAGGCTGGTCTCGAACTCCTGACCTCAGGTAATCCACCCGCCTCAGCCTCCCAAAGTGCTGGGATTACAGACATGAGCTACCGCACCTGGCCACGTTTCTATAGTTTTAGAGTTTACATTTAAGCTAAATTTAGTTGATTTTTGTATATGGTATAAGAAAGGGGTCCAATTTTATTTAGTCTTCTGCATATGGCAAGCCAGTTATCACAGTACAATTTATTGAATAGGGAGTAGTTTCCCCATTGCTTATGTTTGTTAATTTTGTTGAAGATCAGATGGCTGGAGTTGTGCAGCATTATTTCTGGACTCTCTATTCTGTTCCATTGGGTTATGTGTCTGTTTTTGTACTAATGCCAAGCTGTTTTGGTTTCTGTAGCCTTGTAGTGTAGTTTGAAGTCAGGTAGTATGATGCCTCCAGCTTTGTTCTTTTTGCTAGAATTGCCTTGGCTATTCAGGCTCTTTTTCGATTCTCTATGAGTTTTTAAATCATTTTTTCTAATTCTGTAAGAAATACCATTTGTAGGCCAGGCATGGTGGCTCATGCCTGTAATCTCAGCATTTTGGGAGGCCAAGATGGGCAGATCACCTGAGGTCGGGAGTTCGAGACCAGCCTGACCAACATGGAGAAACCCCATCTCTACTAAAAATACAAAATTAGCCAGGCATGGTGGTGCATGCCTATAATCCCAGCTATTCAGGAGGCTGAGGCAGGAGAATTGCTTGAACCTGGGAGGTGGAGGTTTCAGTAAGCTGAGATCAAACCACTGCACTCCAGTCTGGGCAAAAGGAGTGCAACTCCATCTCAAAAAAAAAAGAAAAAGAAATTTCATTCGTGGTTTATAAGAATAGCAGTGAACCTGTTAATTGCTTTAGGCAGTGGGTACATGCTCACAATATTGATTCTTCCTGTCCATGAGAATGAAATATTTTTCCATGTGCTGTGTCATCTCTGATTTCTTTGAGTGGGGTTTTGTAATTCTTATTCTAGAGATTTTTCACTTCCCAGGTTAGCTGTATCTGTAGGTATTTTATTCTTTCTGAGGCTATTGTGAATGGGATTGTGTTCTTGGTTTGACTCTAAGCTTGGTTGTCATTGTTGTACAGGAATACTAATCATTTTAGTACATTAATTTTGTGTCCTGAAACTTGCTGAATTTGTTTATCAGATCAAGGAACTTTAGGGCACAGACTATGGGGTTTGCTAGTTATAGAATAATATTGACTGCAAGCAGAGATAGTTTTACTTCCTATTTAAATGCCTTTTACTTCTTTCTCTTGCCTGATTGCTCTGGCCAGGACTTCTAGTAGTGGTGATAGAGGGCATCCTTGTCTTGTTCTGGTTTTCAAGGGGAATGCTTCCAGCTCTTGTCCATTCAGTATGAAGTTGGCTGCAGGTTTGTCATAAATGGCTCTTATTATTTTGAAGTATGTTCCTTTATCATCTAGTCTGTTGAGGGTTTTAACATGAAGGAATGCTGAATTTTATCAAAAGTCTTTTCTGCGTCTATTGATATGATCACATGGTTTTTTTATTTGAACTCTGTTTATGTAATAAATCACATACATTGATTTGCATATGTTGAACCTACCTTGCATCCTAGGGATAAAAGCTACTTGATCATGTTAGATTAACTTTTTGATGTGCTGCTGGACTTGGTTTGCTAGTATTTTGTTGAGAATTTTTGAATCTAAGTTCATCAAGAATATTGGCATTGTTTCCTTTTTGTGTTGTGTTTCTGCCAGGTTTTAGTATCAGGATAATCCTGGCCTCACAGAATGAGTTGGGGTGAAGACTCTCCTCCTCAATTTTTTTTAGAATAGTTTCGGCAGGAATGTTACCATATCTTCTTTTTAAATGTAGTAGAATTTGGCGGTGAAATCATCTGGTACTCTGCTTTTTCATGTTGGTAGGTAGGGTTTTTATTACTGATTCAGTTTTAGAACTTTTTATTGTCTTATTCAGAGATTTAATTTCTTCCTGGTTCAATCTTGGGAGGTTGTATGTTTCCAAGAATGTAACCATTTCTTCTAGATTTTCTAGCTTGCATGCATAGAGGTGTTGATCGTGTCTCTGAGGGTTTGTGTAATTTGGCGGGGTTGGTGGTAATATCTCCTTTGTTATTTCTGAGTGTTTTGGTATTTTTTCTCTTTTTTCTTTATTACTCTAGCTAGTACTTTATCTATCTTATTTATTCTTTCAGATAACAAACTCATGTATTCATTGATCTTTTATCATTTTTCATGTTCAATTTTCCTTCAGTTCAGCTCTGATTTGATTATTTCTTCTCTTCTACTAGCTAGGATTGGAGTTGATTTGTTCTTGTTTCTCTGGTTGCTCTAGGTGTGATAGGTTGTTGATTTGAGACCTTTCTAGCTTTGAGATGTGGGCATTTAGTGCTGTAAATTTTCCTCTTGTTTTAGCTGTGTCCCAGGGATACTGGTATGTCATAACCTCATTCTTTTTACATTCCAATAATTTCCTGATTTGTATCTCAATTTCAATGTTTATCCAAAAGTCATTCAGGACTCCTTCAGATTGTTTAATTTCCATGTAATTGTTCAATTTTGAGTGATTTTCTTAGTACTTTTTTCTATTTTTATTGGACTGTGATCAAAGAGTGTCATTGATATGATTTCATTTTTTGTAACTTTCTGTGGATTGCTTCATGTCTGATTGTGTGGTCAATTTTAGAATATG